>NC_040023.1:29043843-29096791 GCF_000972845.2 Larimichthys crocea
GACATTAGCAGAACATGAGCAGAGACATTGCAGAGACATAGCAGAGACATTAGCAGGAGACATTAGCAGAGACATAGCAGGAGACATTAGCAGAGACATTAGCAGAGACATAGCAGGAGACATTAGCAGAGACATTAGCAGGAGAACATTAGCGAGACATTAGCAGAGACAATTTAGCGGAGACACTAGCAGGAGAAATTAGCAGAGACATAGCAGGAGACATTAGCAAGACATAGCAGGAAGACATTTAGCAGAGACATTAAGCAGAGACATAGCAGGGAAGAAATTAGCAGGAGACATTAGCAGGGAGACATTTAGCCGGACCATAGCAGGAGCCATAGCACAGACCTTAGCAGAGACATAGCAGGAGACTTAGCAGAGACATCATCGCAGAGGACATTAGCAGGAACATTAGCAGAGACCTAATTGCAGAGACCATAGCAGGGAGACATTGCAGGACCTAGCAAGCACATAGCAGGAGAACATTGACAAGCAGAGGACATTAGCAGAGCTAGCGGATCAACTAGCAGAGTACTAGAAGGAGGGACATTAGCGAGAGACTAGCAGGAGACATACAGAAGACATTAGCAGGAAGACATTAGCAGGAGACATAGCGAGACATTGAGAGCCATAGCAGGAGACAATTAGCAGAGACATAGCAGGAGACATAGCAGAGACATTAGCAGAGGACCATTAGGCAGAGACATAGCAGGAGACATTAGCAGGAGACATTAGCAGAGACATTAGCAGAGACCATAGCAGGGAGACATTAGCAGAGACATAGCAGGAGACATTACCAGAGACATTAGCAGAGACATAGCAGGAAATTAGCAGAGACAATAGCAGAGACATGAGCAAGACATTAGCAGAGACATAAGCAGAGACATTAGCAGGAGACCATAGCAGAGACTTAGCAGAGACATGAGGGAAGACATTAGAAGAGACTAAGCAGGAGACATTGCGAACATTAGCAGAGACATTAGCAGAGACATAGCAGAGAACATTAGCAGAGACATTAGAGCAGAGACATAGCAGAGACATTAGCAGGAGACATTAGGCAGAGACAGTAGGCAGAGACATAGCAGGAGACATTAGCAGAGACATAGCAGGAGACATTAGCAGAGACATAGCAGGAGACATTACCAGAACATAGCAGAGACATGCAGAGACATTAAGCAGAGACAGAGCAGGAGAAATAGCAGGAGACATTAGCAGAGACATAGCAGGAGACATTAGCAGAGACATTAGCAGAGACATAAGCAGGAGACAGTAGCAGGAGCATTAGCAGAGACACTAGCAGAGACATAGCAGGAGACATTAGCAGAGACATTAACAGAGACATAGCAGGAGACATTAGGCAGAGACATAGCAGGAGACATTAGCAGAGACATTAGCAGAGACATACAGGAGAACAGTAGCAGAGACATAGCAGGAGACATTTAGCAGAGACATTAGCAAGACATAGGCAGAGACATTACCAGAGACAATAGCAGAGACATGCAGGAGACAATTAGCAGAGACATTAGCAGAGACATAGCAGGAGACATTAGCAGAGACATAGCAGGAGACAATCAGGAGACTTAGCAGAGACATAGCAGGAGACATTTAGCAGAGACATTAGCAGGAGACATTAGCAAGACATTAGCAGAGCACTAGCAGAGACATAGCAGTGAGACAATTAGCAGAGACATTAGCAAGACATAGCAGAAGACATAGAGCAGAGACAGAGCAGGAGACATTAGCAAGACAGAGCAGAGACATTGCAGAGGACATAGCAGACATTAGCAGAACATGAGCAGAGACATTGCAGAGACATAGCAGAGACATTAGCAGGAGACATTAGCAGAGACATAGCAGGAGACATTAGCAGAGACATTAGCAGAGACATAGCAGGAGACATTAGCAGAGACATTAGCAGGAGACATTAGCGAGACATTAGCAGAGACAATTTAGCGGAGACACTAGCAGGAGAAATTAGCAGAGACATAGCAGGAGACATTAGCAAGACATAGCAGGAAGACATTTAGCAGAGACATTAAGCAGAGACATAGCAGGGAAGAAATTAGCAGGAGACATTAGCAGGGAGACATTAGCGAGGACCATAGCAGGAGGACCACTAGCAGGAGACTTAGCAGGAGACATAGCAGGAGGACTTAGAGAGAATCTGCAGGAGACATAGCAGGGACATTAGCAGAGACAATGCCAGAGACCATAGCAGGGAGACATTGAGACAGCAAGGACATAGCAGGAGACTTCGACATGCAGAGGACATAGCAGGCTAGCGGATCCGACTAGCAGAGTACTAGAAGGGGAGACATTGCCGAGAGACTTACGCAGAGACATACAGAAGACATTAGCAGGAGACATAGCAGGAGGACATTAGCTAGAGCATTGCAGGAGCATAGCAGGCGACCATTGCAGGAGACATAGCAGGAGACATAGCAGAGACATTAGCAGAGGACCATTAGGCAGAGACATAGCAGGAGACATTAGCAGGAGACATTAGCAGAGACATTAGCAGAGACCATAGCAGGGAGACATTAGCAGAGACATAGCAGGAGACATTACCAGAGACATTAGCAGAGACATAGCAGGAAATTAGCAGAGACAATAGCAGAGACATGAGCAAGACATTAGCAGAGACATAAGCAGAGACATTAGCAGGAGACCATAGCAGAGACTTAGCAGAGACATGAGGGAAGACATTAGAAGAGACTAAGCAGGAGACATTGCGAACATTAGCAGAGACATTAGCAGAGACATAGCAGAGAACATTAGCAGAGACATTAGAGCAGAGACATAGCAGAGACATTAGCAGGAGACATTAGGCAGAGACAGTAGGCAGAGACATAGCAGGAGACATTAGCAGAGACATAGCAGGAGACATTAGCAGAGACATAGCAGGAGACATTACCAGAACATAGCAGAGACATGCAGAGACATTAAGCAGAGACAGAGCAGGAGAAATAGCAGGAGACATTAGCAGAGACATAGCAGGAGACATTAGCAGAGACATTAGCAGAGACATAAGCAGGAGACAGTAGCAGGAGCATTAGCAGAGACACTAGCAGAGACATAGCAGGAGACATTAGCAGAGACATTAACAGAGACATAGCAGGAGACATTAGGCAGAGACATAGCAGGAGACATTAGCAGAGACATTAGCAGAGACATACAGGAGAACAGTAGCAGAGACATAGCAGGAGACATTTAGCAGAGACATTAGCAAGACATAGGCAGAGACATTACCAGAGACAATAGCAGAGACATGCAGGAGACAATTAGCAGAGACATTAGCAGAGACATAGCAGGAGACATTAGCAGAGACATAGCAGGAGACAATCAGGAGACTTAGCAGAGACATAGCAGGAGACATTTAGCAGAGACATTAGCAGGAGACATTAGCAAGACATTAGCAGAGCACTAGCAGAGACATAGCAGTGAGACAATTAGCAGAGACATTAGCAAGACATAGCAGAAGACATAGAGCAGAGACAGAGCAGGAGACATTAGCAAGACAGAGCAGAGACATTGCAGAGGACATAGCAGACATTAGCAGAACATGAGCAGAGACATTGCAGAGACATAGCAGAGACATTAGCAGGAGACATTAGCAGAGACATAGCAGGAGACATTAGCAGAGACATTAGCAGAGACATAGCAGGAGACATTAGCAGAGACATTAGCAGGAGAACATTAGCGAGACATTAGCAGAGACAATTTAGCGGAGACACTAGCAGGAGAAATTAGCAGAGACATAGCAGGAGACATTAGCAAGACATAGCAGGAAGACATTTAGCAGAGACATTAAGCAGAGACATAGCAGGGAAGAAATTAGCAGGAGACATTAGCAGGGAGACATTTAGCCGAGGACCATAGCAGGAGGCCATAGCAGAGACTTAGCAGAGACATAGCAGGAGACTTAGCATGAGAACATGCAGAGAGACATAGCAGGACATTAGCAGAGACCATGCGAGACCATAGCAAGGGAGACATTAGAGCAGCAGACATAGCAGGAGAACTTGACATACCAGAGGACATAGCAGAGACTAGCGGATGACTAGCAGAGACTAGCAGGAGGACATTGCCGAGAGACTACGCAGGAGACATAGCAGAAGACATTAGCAGGAGACATAGCAGGAGGACATATAGACATGGAGAGCCATAGCAGGAGACACATTGCAGGAGACATAGCAGGAGACATAGCAGAGACATTAGCAGAGGACCATTAGGCAGAGACATAGCAGGAGACATTAGCAGGAGACATTAGCAGAGACATTAGCAGAGACCATAGCAGGGAGACATTAGCAGAGACATAGCAGGAGACATTACCAGAGACATTAGCAGAGACATAGCAGGAAATTAGCAGAGACAATAGCAGAGACATGAGCAAGACATTAGCAGAGACATAAGCAGAGACATTAGCAGGAGACCATAGCAGAGACTTAGCAGAGACATGAGGGAAGACATTAGAAGAGACTAAGCAGGAGACATTGCGAACATTAGCAGAGACATTAGCAGAGACATAGCAGAGAACATTAGCAGAGACATTAGAGCAGAGACATAGCAGAGACATTAGCAGGAGACATTAGGCAGAGACAGTAGGCAGAGACATAGCAGGAGACATTAGCAGAGACATAGCAGGAGACATTAGCAGAGACATAGCAGGAGACATTACCAGAACATAGCAGAGACATGCAGAGACATTAAGCAGAGACAGAGCAGGAGAAATAGCAGGAGACATTAGCAGAGACATAGCAGGAGACATTAGCAGAGACATTAGCAGAGACATAAGCAGGAGACAGTAGCAGGAGCATTAGCAGAGACACTAGCAGAGACATAGCAGGAGACATTAGCAGAGACATTAACAGAGACATAGCAGGAGACATTAGGCAGAGACATAGCAGGAGACATTAGCAGAGACATTAGCAGAGACATACAGGAGAACAGTAGCAGAGACATAGCAGGAGACATTTAGCAGAGACATTAGCAAGACATAGGCAGAGACATTACCAGAGACAATAGCAGAGACATGCAGGAGACAATTAGCAGAGACATTAGCAGAGACATAGCAGGAGACATTAGCAGAGACATAGCAGGAGACAATCAGGAGACTTAGCAGAGACATAGCAGGAGACATTTAGCAGAGACATTAGCAGGAGACATTAGCAAGACATTAGCAGAGCACTAGCAGAGACATAGCAGTGAGACAATTAGCAGAGACATTAGCAAGACATAGCAGAAGACATAGAGCAGAGACAGAGCAGGAGACATTAGCAAGACAGAGCAGAGACATTGCAGAGGACATAGCAGCTTTGACAGTGAAGTGAGACCTCTTGCTGCGATATACCACCTTTGGGTTTACTTCATTCTGGAGCGTCATTGGTGGGTCAAAGGTGAATGTGGGCGGTACTAATCGATTCTCCTGACTCTGATTGGTCGACAGGTGACAGGTGTCAATCATCCACACTCTGTGTTGTTTTAGCCTTAGCACCGCTAGCTGCTACCTGCTGCTTCATATTCTTTAATACCGCTTGTTTCAAACATCGCGTCGTCTTAAAACTCAAAGTCTTCTTTCCTCCTCTCGGAATCCTCCTGAACAACTTTTGCAAACAACTGATGTTAACTAGAAAATTCCCGCAGAAATTTTGAGAGTGACGAGTGGGCTGTTGCTGGGGGTCTGTATTCAAAAAGCACACCTCAAACAGTCATTTTTAACATGTTTATTTAGACACAGGAGCAGCTAGCGCTGCCGCGCAAGCAATTGACATTAGCATGTTAACAAATACCATGTCTTTAATTTTTAGTGGCTAATGTTAATTAGTATGTTAGCATTTGCATTAATTTTAGCATTGGCTGCTAATGTTAGCAGTTAGCATGTCTTTACAGCTAGCGCTAATGTGCTAGCTGCTCTGCTGTCTCTGTCGGCCATTTTACACAGACAAGTTCAAATGAAGCCAATAACTGCTCAAATGGCCACTGGGCTGCTGCAACTGTTGTCAGTTGGAACGGCAGTTGAAAATCCTGACAGAGAGAGAGGGAAAATGCTGAGACCAGCCCTCGAAGAGGAGGGCTCTATGGCCAAACCGTATTTCCAATCATTGAACCGACATAACTGGGGACATCGCGTGCCCTTCCTGATCGTTTTACATAGTTATTTTGTGTCGATAAATGAAGAAATGTGTCCTCAAGAGCAAGAGAGAGAAACGCTACTTCTGCCTTCCTTAAGAAAATTTCCCTCCTTTTTTAACATGGCAGTGAATGAGGCTGAGGATGGGAGTACTCGATCAGTTGGCCTGTATGGAGCCAAAACTATAAAAGAGACAGCTTCAACAGTGTTATCACTGCGATCACCTCGAATTTTCCTACATTTGAGGGGATAATCATGTCTGTAGTGGGGCATTTGAGGCCACGGTAGTCGAATACGTTTTATTTTTTCACTGATTTTTCTCCCTGCTCCTCACTCAAGCTGATAATGTCATCCACTCTAGCACAAACATTCCGCCACATACACACCCATTATAAACCCAGAAATTTGACTAAAAACCTGCTCAACTTTGAGCCTTGATAGTTTAAAAACGGTAAAAGCTGTCGATGAGTGTCGTGAATCCCTGAAGATAAGGGAAGCATACCTCCGTTTTAAAGTTCAAATGCAGTCTCTCGGTTAAAGTATGCCAGAGCAGTTCATTGTTGAAAATGTCTGTTGAAATGTACTTTTTTTCAGGCCTCCCCATTCATTCCCTATGGGAAATTTTTCACAGTTTTTCCAGAATAAATTCGCGAAAAACACGCGAATCTCTTAGAAAAGTAATAGCACTCGATTCGGGATCAAGACGCACGTTTTGATATATAATTTGTTGGGGTCCTCTCACCGCTGCGGGCCGCATTAATGTTCGAAAAAGGGCGGAAAATGAATAATAATGCCATGTGAGTAGTTGACGAGTGTCGTAGGCACTCGTCACTAATAACTGTTGTTATCTTCTGCCACACTGGTGAAGACATGTTCATTATTAGTCTGGCAGAGACGGGGCCAGGCTTGGGTCCTGCCAATGTCGGATGATGAACATGAGTTTAAAAAAATCAGTTGAAAAGTTAAATTGTGTGAAGTTGAAAAGTGAAGATTTATTTAACAAAAATGTGTTTAATGTATTTAAGTATGTTTAAAAACACACAGATGTTAAAATGTGGTTTAAAAATGTTAAAAACATACACAAAGATTGTTTTTAAAAGAAATATTTGAGCACATTCACAAAGATGTGAATGACATTTATTGTTCAAACCTTTTTTCCAAGCCTTCATGGAACATTCAAAGCAACATCAACAACAGTAGTAAAAAGTAATAGTAATATTTGTGGGGGGGTGTGGCTGCTTTTGAGTTCTCTTTGGGGAGGCCCACTATCCCACACTCTGAAAACCCCTGCTGTAGAAAGTTTCAGGACAGTTGTGTTGTGGCCTCTTCTTTGATTACAAGGCTACAGCAAAGTATCTGCTAACATCTTAAGCAGTCCCTCAAACTTTCTCCGTGTAAACACTGAAAACTCTTCTTGGTTTTCACACTGCACATTATCTCTTTCCATGGCCTTGCAGTGGCCTGCACTCTACTGCTCAGCACACAGTCAAAAATAGATTTACATCAAAAAAGATATAAATATAACACCTTCATGGTTTATAAAAATCACTATCCAAAGAGTCATTTTTTTTTGGGGAGTTTGGGGATTGATGTTCATTCATCTTTTTCATAATGGTGGTCCGTGTTGAAAGGAGAGCTGTAGCAGCTATGGCTCAGTAAGAGTAGCGCACCATTCAGTAATCATGTTCATCAGTTCAGTCCAGCTTCTATCCACATGTTGAAGGGACCTTGGGATGCATAAACCATGCCTTGATACCTCACTACCACACTGTGTGTGAGTGAATGGCTGAATCACTGTTGCTGAATGACACATCCGGCTCTTTTAAAACATCCATGAGGGTGACAAAATATGAAGGAGGAAGAGGAAAAAGATGAAAAGGAATAAAAAAAGGACAAACATGACTGAAAGAAGTAGGAGGAAGAAAGGGAAGAAAACCACAAAGAAGTGGAAACAGTAAAAATAAAGCAAAAGAGAAAAGACATTATCTTGATGTCATAAAGTACTATGCTATTATTTTCTTTGGCTCTGGAGAACACATTAAAGGGGGGAAAGAATGATCCGAAGTAATAAATATAAAATGAATAGCTGAGAAAATGAAGATTGAAGGGCGCCAGCGTCTCATTTTTTGGGCATGCAACAAATCTTCATGGGAATATGGAGCTCTGAGTTAGACCTGATGACAAAGTGACTGTGCAGCAAAGCCTCTTTCTCTACTTACCAGTGTGGTGAAGATATAGTGATAATACTCTGTCATCATCCCCATGGCGAGAGCCTGAGAACGAAAGTGACAGACAGAGAGAGAGAGAGAGAGAGAGAGAGAGAGAGATTTATAAATGAATAGGGAGGCAGATAAAATATTTTGTCATATTTTGCACACATATGCATTTGCCAGTTTGTGTGGCTGTATTACCGACTGTATTACCATGTAATGTGAAGAAGCATATATATTCTGCTACACTGCTGTAGCCACAGGCTCAAAGATAAGAAACTAACACCCGCCAAAAAAACAGTTAAATAGAGCAAAAGACAGAACACCATCTCATATATTTGGCATATGTGGAGAAATATAGAGGATAAAGCATGACTCTATAGATGTGGGACATATGGGACATTTTCAGAAACACATATAAAGCAGTCACCCTGCAGTAACAAGTTCTATGCTGGAGCTGTTGTGGGAGATTGTCTGGTAGCTGCTGTTTATTTGCAGAATTTTTGGAACAGCTCGTGAGGTGTGATACTTATGTTGGTGATTTGAATGTGTGAAAACACAAACATGGTGTGTAATATGATCCAGTATTGGCTCTGTTTGGAACACACTTTATTGGCACTGTCAACCAGTAAAAGGTGCAAGAAGCTGATCTACATTTCTCAGTAACAGAGCTCACCAAAGTGGAAGGAGAAAGTCTCAATTCACCAGTCAATGTTCTAACTGTTAACTATAGGAATCATAGGCTCCTCCTTAGATATAGAGCATGTAGCTCAGACAGTGAGTAGAATGTCGGAGAAGAACTGCTGCTTCTAGCAAATTTAGACGGTTGGGGCCTCTGTTTTGGAGGATGCTCCCCGGATGTCTACCACAGAGGTAATCCAGGTGTTTCCAACTGGAAGCAACCCCCTGGCCAAATCAATAACATACCAGAAAGATTATCTACCCCCTCTGGCTTGTGAAAGCATCGTGATCTCCCAGAAAGACTTTGAAGACATGGCTGGCGACATGGACATCCAGTGTACCACAATGCAAAGATACGACAGGGTTCAACATTAATGTGGTTTTCACTTGCAAGTGGGTCAGAAATTACTTATCTTGTCATTGTCTTGTCACAGCGTTTCAGTGATATTTATCAAAATTTTTAATTATTCCCCTTCCTCAAACTTGCAGTAAACAGTGTGATACATACAGTAGGTGGAGTTTTGCTTGCATCCTAATGCCATGTAACACAGCTCATACACATTATCATTACCCACCACTGATGGTCCTGTGCATGTGCAGCACTCAGCAGGATTGACTCAGTGACATGGCTCACTCCTTTGCTACTCCTACCATCAGCTTTATAAAACAGCGTGTTTAATTCTGTTTCACTTGCCCAATCCAACAAAACACCTAACTCTGTATTATTCTATTATCATGCAGACTATGTGTGTGTGTGTGTGTGTGTGTGTGTGTGTGTGTTTGTGTGTGTTCTGGCTGTGTGCCATCTCACTTCCAGCTGTATGGTCCTATATGGTGGTGTCAGAGTCCTGCCTGCCATGCTGAGACTCACTTAACCAATATGAATCACAGATTAGGACTGTAGAGGGGATGATTACACAGACAGGAAGGAATAATGGCTGCTGCTATCAGGTAAGAAACCTTGACAAAGCCTCCAGCATTTGGTTTGAGGACCAGCCCACACAGTGGTGACTCACATGGTGCCATTTCCTGGATCTTGTAAAGACATATATATATATATTTTTTTTTAATATTACTTATGGACAAAAAGAACACATCAATAGAGAAACCATCCTGTTCAGTTTTAATAGCAGTTTGATTGATGGAAGCTATCAACAGAACTGAAAAAGCACTCTTTTGCTTTTGTTGTACCACTTAAAGGTGCATTCAGAAACAACTGGAAGCATTTTTTTTAACTGTATTCACATGAATGAGAGGGAGGGAACGAGAGGGTTTTACAATCTGTGCTGCTTAGGCCTTTTAACCAAGTTAAAAAAAGAATAGTTGAACTGGAATTACTCCCTTCAAGACCATGAATAATTAAACAATGCAAGGAATATGCATATTGTCCAAATTTATGTTCAGGAGAAGTGAATTGCAAATTTAAAAGAACACTTTATCATGTTGGGAAGAATGTGTTTGTAAAGAAGAAGCAATTTTCAGTCAAACCAGAAGATCTTAACCCAAAACAACCACCGGGCACGTTTCTGACAGATTCACATTTGTGTCCGTCCTCTACCTAACCTGACTTCAAATCTAAGTTTGAAACATAGACTAGAACGGCCATGTATCTGGCAACCGGGGGGTCACACAGAACACCACGCATCCATGTGGTAGTAATTTTGGGGTTAGAGGTGTTTAGTTGCTTTGTCTAAAGACTGAAGGCAAAACAGTAGCTTAGCACTGACGAAAGATAAATAAGATGACTAAAGGTCAAAGAAATTAACCTTTCAAGCTTGTGATTGTGAGTTCTGTGGATGTTAGCTATAAGTTTAACCAGCTTACACATGTTCACCTGACCTCACCTTTCTCGTCTCTGTCCATTTATGGAATAATGCTAAACTGCGTTCAGACACATGGTACCAGTACTATTGGCCTTCACTAAACCTACAAACATTAATTGCCCAATAAGACCATACGTAGAATCCCTTACTTAGTCCTGTCAAGCTTTGGATTTTACTTTCAAATTATGAAAAAGCTGCAAACTTTAGAATGCTAAGCTAATTACTTTAAAACACACAGAAGTGATTAGCATTACTTTAAAAGTAAAGGGGCTTGTCAAGACTAGACCAAGCAGAGTTTAGGCCAGTGACTGTTCAACTGTGGGGATGGATCACCGGGGTAAAAAAGTAAGTAGTGACACAGTAAGTAGTTACAGCATGCCAAACTCATCTGTCATCACATTCTTAAGTTCTTTTCTCATGAAAAAGTCAGCTTGTTAATTAAAAATGCAAACATTAATGCATAAATGGAACCATTGTGTCCCTTGCATATGTTCCTGGAATAAAAATCTAAACCAGGTAAGGAAAGGCTATATTTTAATGATGCGCTCCTTTCTTTCCATCTGTATGTTCTATGAATCATCACATAGTGAGGATGCTTGCTGACGTTTTGGCTGGGATGGCTAGTGTTAGCCTCAGCCTGTTAGCACCATAGACATATATACATAGACGCCGCATTGAGCGCTGAATCGTACGTCAACGGGTCCGCCATATTGGATCGGGCAGATCTGCCCGTAAACTAATAACAGGAAATGGACTGAACTTCATAAAGCGCCTTTCTACAAAGTTCTTTAAGTTAATGTCTCTTATACACCCATTCACACACACACTAATATATCTGGGAAACAAACAGGCACCAAAAACAACGTATGTAACTTTTAAAGTGATGATTATAAATGTTTACTCCTTATGTAAGCACCAAACCAACGTATGTATTTTTCTAATGCTGAGTGTTTACAGCTACTAATGTGTGTAACACTGTTACTGTGATGATAAATATTGAAATATTTATATTTAACATTTAATCTGTGTCTATAATAACCACATCCTGAAATGTATATATATATATGTATGTGTATATATATATATAAAAAAGGAACTCTCAGTGCTGAAGAGTAGAACACTAAAACTGATCCTAGAAAATATTTGGAGGTCAGGGATCTATTTTGGACTTGTTTTATTACAGGGCTCTGAGGAGGAAAGTTCTGGGTCCTGCCCCGGGGTCTCCTGCCAGTTGGATGGGAAACGGAACACCTCCAAAGGAAGGCCCCAGGAGGCATCCTTGATCAGAATGCCCAAACCGACCTCAGCTGGTCCGTTTAATAAGAAAGGAACCAGTAGCTCTTCTCCACTTCCTCCCGATATCTGGACTCCTCATCCTATCTTCATGCAATTTCCGGCTTAGCTCCCTCTTCCCCACAACAGTCCGTAACATTGTCAACATTACTGGCTGACGCTGGCACCATTCTGCCCTGGCCATCGCCGTTCAGTTTTCCAGTCACTCCTGAAACAAGTCCCCGATATACTTAAACTCCTTTATTTGGGCAACTCACTCCCAAATCAGAGGGAGCATTCCACTGTTTTCCTGGGCAGAGAACCATGGCCTCAGATTGAAGTGCTGAGTCTTATCCGGGCCTGTAAACCACCCGGTTGTGTGCTGTTTTTCCCAAAAAAGGTCACAGTGGTAATTCATGATGAGGCTCAGCAAACAATGTTCCAGATGTATCCGGGCAGATTGGTCTGTTTGCTTTCGGTACAAATCTAAATTATAAAGATATTGGCTACAAAACATAACTGCAGTGTAGACGTTTTATGCAAAGCAGACTGAACCAAAAGTCCATCATCCAGTGGTCATCACCATCATTGAGCTATGCTTCCTCCAGTTGACATTCAGACATTTGGGAAAATTATAGTAATATCAGATGGACAAGAGAGAAATAAGAAGGTATAATTTATATTCAAGGTGGTTTTGACAGATAGGGTTCAAGAAGGTGTGTCATATGTTTGGAAAAAAAAGGCACTGTCTTAAGGGTGCAGAGTAGGTTGATTAAAAGCTTAGAGGCAGAGGTTTTCAAAGTGTGAGGCCGCCTCCCTTGGGGGGCGCCAGAGGGAACTTCAGGGGAGGCGCAGCGCGGAAAAATAAAAATATATCTTACAAAGAGATGTTGTCTCAACTGTGCGATGAAAACTAGCGAGCTAGCCCCAAAGAGGAGCAACAAAACATTAGCACAGTCTCTGCAATGTCTCCTGGCTATGTCTCCTGCTATGTCTCCTGCTATGGCTTCCTGCCAATGTCTCTGCTAATGTCTCCTGGCTATGTCCTACTGCTAAGTCTCTGCTAATGTCTCCTGCTATGTCTCTGCTAATGTCTCCTGCTAAGTCTCGGCTAGTGTCCTCCTGCGTATGTCCTCTGCTAATTCTCCTCTATAGTCTCTGCTTAAATGTTCTGCTAATGTCCCTCCTGCTATGTCTCTGCGAAGGTCTCTGCTAATTGTCGCCTGCTATGTCTCTGCTATGGTACTCTGCTAATGTCGCCTGCGATTCTCCTGCTAATGTTCTGCTAATGTCTCCTGCTTGTCATCTGCAATGTCTCCTGCTCTGTCTCTGCTAATGTTCTCCTGTCTATGTCTCCTGCTATGTTCTTGCTAATGTATCCTGCCTATGTCTCTTACATGGGTCTCTGCTAGTGGTCCTCTCTAATGTCCCTCCTGCGAATGGCTCGGCTAAGGTCTCCTGCTCTGTCTCTGCTAATGTCTCTCTAATGTCTTCCTGCTATGTCCTCTGCTAATGTCCCTCTGGCTATGTCCCTCCTGCTTATGTCTCTGCGTGTGGGGGTCAAAAATCTGCTAATGTCTCCTGCTAATAGTAAAAAAAATCATGCTAATGCTCATGCTGTGTCTCTGCGAATGTTCTCTGCTATGTTGCTCGCTAATGTCTCTGCTAAAATGTCTCCTGCTATGTCTCTGCTAATGTCTCTGGTAATGTCCCTGCTATGTCCCCTCATCTGTGCGGCCTGATATGTCCTCTGCTAATGTCTCCTGCTATGTCCTCCTGCTAATTGTCTCCTGCCTCTGTCCCTCTGCTAATGTCTCCCTCTATGTGCATCTGCCTAATGTCTCTGCTAATGTCCTCCTGCTATGTCTCTGCTTGTCTCCTGCCTATGTCCTCTGCTAATGTCTCCTGCTATTTCCTCCTGCTAATGTCTCCTGCTATGTCTCTGTAATGTCTCCTCCTCTGTCTTCTTCTAATCGCCTGCTATGTCTCTGCGAATGTCCATCTGCCGAATGTCTCCGGCTATGTCCTCTGCGAGTGTCCTCTGCTGTGTGCTACTGCTAATGTCTCCTGCTAATGTCTCTGCTAATGTCTCTGCTATGTCTCTGCTAATGTCTCTGCTATGTCTCCTGCTATGTCTCTGCTAATTCTCCTGCTATGTCTGCTAATGGCTCTGTAATGTCTCCTGCTAGGTCCTCTGCTATGTCTCCTGCTAATGTCCTCTGCTAATGTCTCCTGCTATGTCTCTGCTAATGTCTCCTGCTCTGTCCCTCTGCGAATGGTCTCCTGCTAAGGTCTTGCAATGGTCTCCTGCGCTCTCGCTAATGTCGTCCTGCGCGGCTTGCTAATGTCCTCTGCGAATGTCGCCTGCTATTCCTCTGCTAATGTCTCGCTAATGTCCGCCTGCTATGTCTCTGCTAATGTCTCGGCTAATGTCTCCCCTGCTAATGTCCTCTGCGAATGTCTCCGGCGATGTCTCTGCTAATGTCTCCTGCTATGTCCTCTGCTAATGTCCTGCTATGTCTCCTGCTATGTCCTCTGGAGTAATGTCCCTCTGGGAATGTCTCCTGCTAGGTCGCCTGCTAATGTCTTGCTAATGTCTCTGCGATGTCCTCTGCTAATGGCCTGGTAATGTCCTCCTTGCTATGCCTCTGCTAGGTTCTCCTGCTAAGGTCTCTGCTAATGTCTCTGCTATGGCTCTGCTATGTCTTCTGCATGCTCTGCTATGTGCTCTGCTGTCGCTGTGCGTCTGCTAATGTCTCCTGCATGTCTCTGCTAATGTCTCTGGCTAATGTCCTCCTGCTATGTCTCTGCTAGTGTGTCGTGCGTGGCGAAGGTCCTCTGCTAAGGTCCTCCTGCTTAAGTCTCTTGCTTGTCGCCCTGCTATGTCCGCTAATGTCTCCCTGCATGTCTCCTGCTATGTCTCTGCTAAGGTCTCCTGCTATGGCCTGATAAATGTCTCTGCTAATTCGTCCTGCTATAGGTCTCTGCGAATGTCTCTGGTAAATGTCTCCTGCTATGTCTCCTGCTAATAGTCCTCTGCTTATGTCTTCTGCGAATGTCTCTGCGAATGTCCTCCTGCTATTCTCTGCGAAGGTCTCCTGCTTGTCTCTGCTAATGTCTCCGGCTATGTCTCTGTTAATGTCTCTGCTAATGTCTCCTGCTATGTCTTCTGCCTAGTGTCTCTGCTAAGGTCCCTGCTATGTCTCTGCTAATGTCTCCTGCTATGTCTCCTGCGATGTCTCTCTAATGTCTCCTGCTATGTCTCTGCTAATGTCTCTGGTAATGTCTCCTGCGATGTCTCTGCTATGTCTCTTGCTATGTCCTCTGCAATGTCTCTGCTAATGTCTCCTGCTATGTCCTCTGCTATGGGTCCCTCTGCTAATGTACTCTGCTAATGTCTCTGCTATGTCTCTGCTAATGTCTCGGCTAATGTCTCCTGCTATGGTCTCGGCTAAGGTCTCTCTAGGGTCGCTGCTAATGTATCCTGCTATGTCTCTGCTAATGTCTCCTGCTATGTCTCGGCTAATGTCCCGGCTAATGTCTCCTGCTAATGTCTCTGCTATGTCCTCTGCTAATGATCTCTGGACTATGTCTCACTGCTATGTCATCTGCTAATGTCTCCTGCTATGTCTCTGCTAATGTCCGCTGGTAATGTCGCCTGCGTCTCTGCAAGTGTTCCACTCCTGCTAGTCTTCTGCTAATGTCTCTGCTAATGTCTTCCTGCTAATGTCTCCTGCTAGGTCTCTGCTAATTCCTCCTGCTATGTCTCTGCTAATGTCTCCTGCGATGTCTCATGCTAATGTCTCTGCTAATGTCTCCTGCTTATGTCTCTGCTAATGTCTTCCTGCTAGTGTCTCATGCTAATGTCGCGCTAATGTCTCCTGCTAATGTCCGAAAAAACAGCCTAATGAATCTCTGCTAATAGTAACACTCTGAGTAATGTCCTCCTGTAAGGTCTTGCGGCTAATGTCCTCCTGCTATGTCCTCTGCTAATGTATCCTGCTAGAGGTCTCCTGCGTGTACTGCTGTGTGGTTCCCTGTCTCCTGCTATGTCTCGGTTAAGTCCGTGCCTGCGCTGTACGCTGCTAAGGTCTCTGCTAAGGGTCTCTGCTAATGTCCCTGCTATGTCTCTGTAATTCTCCTGCCTAAAGGTCTCCTGCGAGGTGCTCGCTAATGTCTCTTGCTAATGTCTCCTGCTAGGTCTCGGCTAATGTCTCCTGCTAATTTCTCTGCTAATGTCTCTAATGTCTCCTGGATGTCTCTGTTAATGTCTCCTGCTATGTCTCTGCTAAGGTCTCCGGCTCTGTCGCGGCTAATGTCCTCCTGCTAATGTCTCCTGCATGTCGCTGTTAATGTCTCCTGCGTGTGTCTCCTGCTATGTCTCTGCTAATGTCTCCTGCATGTCTCGGCTAATGTCTCCTGCTCTGTCTCGCTAATGTCTCCTGCCTATGTCCTGCAATGTTCTCTGCTAATGGTCTCCTGCGATGTCGTGCTAATGTATCCTGCTAAATGTCTCCTGCTATGTCTCCTGCTAATGTCCTCTGCTAATGTCTCCTGCTAATGTCTCTGCTAATGTCTCCGGCTAATGTCTCCGGCTAAATGTCTCCTGCGAGTGTCTCTGCTAATGTCTCTGCTAATGTCTCCGCTATGTCTCTGCTAAGGTCTCTGCTAATGTCTCATGTAGCTGCTAATGTCCTCCTGCTATGTATCTTTGCTAACTTCTCGTGCTAATTGTCTCCTGTATGTCTCTGCTAATGTCTCTGCATATTCCTCTGCTAATGTCTCTGTAATGTCCCTGCCTATGTCTCTGCTAATGTCTCATGCTAATGTCTCGCCCTATGTCTCCTGCTAATGTTCCTGCGAATGTCTCCCAGGCTATGTCTTCTTGCTAATGTCTATCATTTTCTGTATTGTCTCTGCTAATGTTCTCTTGCTATGTATGAATGTATCACTGTCTGCTAATGTCTCCTGCCAGAATGTCTCTTGCTATGTCTCTGATAAGTCTCCTTGCTAATGTCCCTCTCATGCTGATTGATCCATGTTCTCTCGGTTATCTAGTCCTGCTATGTGTCTATGTACTGTCTCCTCTATGTCTCTCTGCTAAGTCTCTGCTATGTTGCTCTCCTGCTACTGTCTTCCCTGCTAAGGTCTCGCTAGTGTTCTCCTGCTATGTCTCCGTTAATGTCTCTCGCTATTTGTTTGTTGTTCTCCGGCTATGTCTCTGCTAATGTCTCCTGCCTTAAGTCTGTATGTCTCTGCTAATGTCTGTAGTCTCCTGAGCTCGTTTTCTGCTAATGTCTCTGCTAGTGGATAGGTCTCTGCTAATGTCTATGCTTTTTGCTATGTTTTCCCTATGTCTCTGCTAATTGTCTGCACATGCTAATGTACCTGCTAATGTCCTCCTGCTAATGTCTCCTTGCTATGTCTCTGCTAAGTGTCTCTGCCTAATGTCACCTCTAGCTTTAATGTCTGCCTGCTATTGTTGTCCTCAATGTGCTGCTGGCTAATGCCTCGGTCGCGGGAAGAGCTCCGGCTGAGCTGCGCTGGCTGATTATGCTCCTGGCTCCTGCTCGCTGTCTCTGCTAATGTCTTCGGCTATGTCTGCTGCTAAGTCTCCTGCTATGTCCTCGTGTAAGTCTCCTGCTAGTCTTCCTGCTATGTCTCTGCTAATGTCTCCTGCTATGTCTCTGCTAATGTCTCCTGCTAATGTCTCCTGCTATGTCTCTGCTAATGTCCTCCTGCTAATGTCTCCTGCTATGTCTCGCTATGTCTCTGCTAATGTCTCTGCTATGTCTCCTGCTATGTCTCTGCTAGTCTCCTGCTCTGTCCTCTGTAATGTCTCTGCTATGTCTTGCTAATGTCTTCCTGCTATGTCTCTGTTAAGTCGTCTCCTGCTATGTCTCCTGCTAGCCTGCTAATGTCTCCTGCTATGTCTCTGCTAATGTCTCCTGCTCTGTCTCCTGCTAATGTCTCCTGCTATGTCTCTGCTAATGTCTCTGCTAATGTCTCCTGCTATGTCTCTGCTAATGTCTCCTGCTATGTCTCTGCTAATGTCTCCTGCTAATGTCTCCTGCTATGTCTCCTGCTATGTCTCTGCTAATGTCTCCTGCTAATGTCTCCTGCTAATGTCTCCTGCTAGTGTCTCTGCTAATGTCTCTGCTAATGTCTCCTGCTATGTCTCTGCTAATGTCTCCTGCTATGTCTCTGCTAATGTCTCTGCTAATGTCTCCTGCTAATGTCTCTGCTATGTCTCTGCTAATGTCTCCTGCTAATGTCTCCTGCTATGTCTCTGCTAATGTCTCTGCTAATGTCTCCTGCTATGTCTCTGCTAATGTCTCCTGCTAATGTCTCCTGCTATGTCTCTGCTAATGTCTCCTGCTATGTCTCTGCTAATGTCTCCTGCTAATGTCTCCTGCTATGTCTCTGCTATGTCTCCTGCTATGTCTCTGCTAATGTCTCTGCTAAGTCTCCTGCTGTGTCTCTGCTAATGTCTCCTGCTAATGTCTCCTGCTATGTCCCTGCTAATGTCTCCTGCTATGTCTCTGCTAATGTCTCTGCTAATGTCTCTGCTATGTCTCTGCTTTAGTTTTGAATCAGTCATGAAGCTCCTGGTTGTTACATAAAGACAAAGAGGCTTTGACAGTGAAGTGAGACCTCTTGCTGCGATACCACCTTTGGGTTTACTTCATTCTGGATCGTCATTGGTGGGTCAAAGGTGTGAATGTGGGCGGTACTAATCGATTCTCCTGACTCTGATTGGTGGACAGGGACAGGTGTCAATCATCCACACTCGTGTTGTTTTTAGCCTTAGCACCGCTAGCTGCTACTGCCTGCTTCATATTCTTTAATACCGCTTGTTTCAAACATCGCGTCGTCTTAAAACTCGAAGTCTTCTTTCCTCCTCTCGGAATCCTCCTGAACAACTTTTGCAAACAACTGATGTTAAAACTGTTGTTATCTTCTGCCACACTGGTGAAGACATGTTCATTATAGTCTGGCAGTGTCGGATGATGAACAGGAGTTTTAAAAATCAGTTGAAAAGTTAAATTGTGTGAAGTTGAAAAGTGAAGATTATTTAACAAAAATGTGTTTAATGTATTTAAGTATGTTTAAAAACACACAGATGTAAAATGTGGTTTAAAAATGTTAAAAACATACACAAAGAGTGTTTTTAAAAGAAATATTGAGCACATTACAAAGATGTGAATGACATTTATGGTTCAAACCTTTTTTCCAAGCCTTCATGGAACATCAAAGCAACATCAACAACAGTAGTAAAAAGTAATAGTAATATTTGTGGGGGGGTGTGGCTGCTTTTGAGTTCTCTTTGGGGAGGCCCACTATCCCACATTTGAAAACCCCTGCTGTAGAAAGTTTCAGGACAGTTGTGTTGTGGCCTCTTCTTTGATTACAAGGCTACACAAAGTATCTGCTAACATCTTAAGCAGTCCCTCAAACTTTCTCCGTGTAAACACTGAAAACTCTTCTTGGTTTTCACACTGCACATTATCTCTTTCCATGGCCTTGCAGTGGCCTGCACTCTACTGCTCAGCACACAGTCAAAAATAGATTTACATCAAAAAAGATATAAATAAACACCTTCATGGTTTAAAAAATCACATCCAAAGAGTCGTATTTTTTTGGGGAGTTTGGGGATTGAGTTCATTCATCTTTTTCATAATGGTGGTCCGTGTTGAAAGGGAGCTGTAGCAGCTATGGTCAGTAAGAGTAGCGCACCATTCAGTAATCATGTTCATCAGTTCAGTCCAGCTTCTATCCACATGTTGACGGGACCTTGGGATGCAATAACCATGCCTTGATACCTCACTACCACACTTTGTGTGAGTGAATGGCTGAATCACTGTTGCTGAATGACACATCCGGCTCTTTTAAAACATCCATGAGGGTGACAAAATATGAAGGAGGAAGAGGAAAAAGATGAAAAGGATAAAAAAAGGACAAACATGACTGAAAGAAGTAGGAGGAAGTGGAAACAGTAAAAATAAAGCAAAAGAGAAAAGACATTATCTTGATGTCATAAAGTACTATGCTATTATTTTCTTGGCTCTGGAGAACACATTAAAGGGGGGAAAGAATGATCGAAGTAATAAATAATAATGAATAGCTGAGAAAATGAAGATTGAAGGGCGCCAGCGTCTCATTTTTTGGGCATGCAACAAATCTTCATGGGAAATGGAGCTCTGAGTTAGACCTGATACAAGTGACTGTGCAGCAAAGCCTCTTTCTCTACTTACCAGTGTGGTGAAGATATAGTGATAATACTCTGTCACATCCCCATGGCGAGAGCCTGAGAACGAAAGTGACAGACAGAGAGAGAGAGAGAGAGAGAGAGAGAGAGAGAGAGAGAGAGAGAGAGATTTTATAATGAATAGGGAGAGATAAAATATTTTGTCATATTTTGCACACATATGCATTTGCCAGTTTGTGTGGCTGTTACCGACTGTATTACCATGTAATGTGAAGAGCATATAATTCTGCTACACTGCTGTAGCCACAGGCTCAAAGATAAGAACTAACACCCGCCAAAAAAGAAAAACAGTTAATAGAGCAAAAGACAGAACCATCTCATATATTTGGCATATGTGGAGAAATATAGAGGAAAAGCATGACTCTTAGAGATGTGGGACATATGGGACATTTTCAGAACACATATAAAGCAGTCACCCTGCAGTAACAAGTTCTATGCTGGAGCTGTTGTGGGAGATTGTCTGGTAGCTGCTGTTTATTTGCAGAATTTTTGGAACAGCTCGTGAGGTGTGATACTTATGTTGGTGATTTGAATGTGTGAAAACACAAACATGGTGTGTAATATGATCCAGTATTGGCTCTGTTTGGAACACACTTTATTGGCACTGTCAACCAGTAAAAGGTGCAAGAAGCTGATCTACATTTCTCAGTAACAGAGCTCACCAAAGTGGAAGGAGAAAGTCTCAATTCACCAGTCAATGTTTCTAACTGTTAACTATAGGAATCATAGGCTCCTCCTTAGATATAGAGCATGTAGCTCAGACAGTGAGTAGATGTCGGGAGAAGAACTGCTGCTTCTAGCAAATTTAAACGGTTGGGGCCCTGTTTTGGAGGATGCTCCCCGGATGTCTACCACAGAGGTAATCCAGGTGTTTCCAACTAGAGACCCCCTGGCCAAATCAATAACATACCAGAAAATTATCTACCCCCTCTGGCTTGTGAAAGCATCGTGATCTCCCAGAAAGACTTTGAAGACATGGCTGGCGACAGGACATCCAGTGTACCACAATGCAAAGATACGACAGGGTTCAACATTAATGTGGTTTTCACTTGCAAGTGGGTCAGAAATTACTTATCTGTCATTGTCTTGTCACAGCGTTTCAGTGATATTTATCAAAATTTTTAATTATTCCCCTTCCTCAAACTTGCAGTAAACAGTGTGATACATACAGTAGGTGGAGTTTTGCTTGCATCCTAATGCCATGTAACACAGCTCATCACATTATCATTACCCACCACTGATGGTCCTGTGCATGTGCAGCACTCAGCAGGATTGACTCAGTGACATGGCTCACTCCTTTGCTACTCCTACCATCAGCTTAATAAACAGCATGTTTAATTCTGTTTCACTTGCCCAATCCAACAAAACACCTAACTCTGTATTATTCTATTATCATGCAGACTATGTGTGTGTGTGTGTGTGTGGTGTGTGTGTGGTGTGTGTGTGTGTGTGTGTGGTGTTCTGCTGTGTGCCATTTCACTTCCAGCTGTATGGTCCTATATGGTGGTGTCAGAGTCCTGCCTGCCATGCTGAGACTCACTTAACCAATATGAATCACAGATTAGGACTGTAGAGGGGATGATTACACAGACAGGATGGAATAATGGCTGCTGCTATCAGGTAAGAAACCTTGACAAAGCCTCCAGCATTTGGTGTTGAGGACCAGCCCACACAGTGGTGACTCACATGGTGCCATTTCCTGGATCTTGTAAAGACAATATATATTATATATTAATATTTAATATTACTTATGGACAAAAAGAACACATCAATAGAGAAACCATCCTGTTCAGTTTTAATAGCAGTTTGATTGATGGAAGCTATCAACAGAACTGAAAAAGCACTCTTTTGCTTTTGTTGTACCACTTAAAGGTGCATTCAGAAACAACTGGAAGCATTTTTTTAAACGTATTCACATGAATGAGAGGGAGGGAACGAGAGGGTTTTACAATCTGTGCTGCTTAGGCCTTTTAACCAAGTTAAAAAAGAATAGTTGAACTGGAATTACTCCCTTCAAGACCATGAATAATTAAACAATGCAAGGAATATGCATATGTCCAAATTTATGTTCAGGAGAAGTGAATTGCAAATTTAAAAGAAAACTTTATCATGTTGGGAAGAATGTTGTTGTAAAGAAGAAGCAATTTTCAGTCAAACCAGAAGATCTTAACCCAAAACAACCACGGGCACGTTTCTGACAGATTCACATTTGTGTCCGTCCTCTACCTAACCTGACTTCAAATCTAAGTTTGAAACATAGACTAGAACGGCCATGTATCTGGCACCGGGGGGTCACACAGAACACCACGCATCCATGTGGTAGTAATTTTGGGGTTAGAGGTGTTTAGTTGCTTTGTCTAAAGATGGAGGCAAAACAGTAGCTTAGCACTGACGAAAGATAAATAAGATGACTAAAGGTCAAAGAAATTAACCTTTCAAGCTTGTGATTGTGAGTTCTGTGGATGTTAGCTATAAGTTTAACCAGCTTACACATGTTCACCTGACCTCACCTTTCTCGTCTCTGTCCATTCATGGAAAATGCTAAACTGCGTTCAGACACATGGTACCAGTACATTGGCCTTCACTAAACCTACAAACATTAATTGCCCAATAAGACCATATGTAGAATCCCTACTTAGTCCTGTCAAGCTTTGGATTTTACTTTCAAATTAGAAAAAGCTGCAAACTTTAGAATGCTAAGCTAATTACTTTAAAACACACAGAAGTGATTAGCATTACTTTAAAGTAAAGGGGTTGTCAAGACTAGACCAAGCAGAGTTTAGGCCAGTGACTGTTCAACTGTGGGGATGGATCACCGGGGTAAAAAAGTAAGTAGTGACACCAGTAAGTAGTTACAGCATGCCAAACTCATCTGTCATCACATTCTTAAGTTCTTTTCTCATGAAAAAGTCAGCTTGTTAATTAAAAATGCAAACATTAATGCATAAATGGAACCATTGTGTCCCTTGCATATGTTCCTGGAATAAAAATCTAAACCAGGTAAGGAAAGGCTATATTTTAATGATGCGCTCCTTTCTTTCCATCGTATGTTCTATGAATCATCACATAGTGAGGATGCTTGCTGACGTTTTGGCTGGGATGCGAGTGTTAGCCTCAGCCTGTTAGCACCATAGACATATATACATAGACGCCGCATTGAGCGCTGAATCGTACGTCAACGGGTCCGCCATATTGGATCGGGCAGATCTGCCCGTAAACTAATAACAGGAAATGGACTGAACTTCATAAAGCGCCTTTCTACAAAGTTTCTTAAGTTAATGTCTCTTATACACCCATTCACCACACACACAATATATCTGGGAAACAAACAGGCACCAGAAACAACGTATGTAACTTTTAAAGTGATGATATAAATGTTTACTCCTTATGTAAGCACCAAACCAACGTATGTATTTTCTAATGCTGAGTGTTTACAGCTACTAATGTGTGTAACACTGTTACTGTGAGATGAATATTGAAATATTTATATTTAACATTTAATCTGTGTCTATAATAACCAGATCCTGAAATGTATGTAATATATATATGTGTGTGTGTGTGTGTTTGTGTGTGTATGTAGTATGTATGTATGTTGTGTGTGTGTGTGTATGTATAATATATATATATAATATATATATATATAATAATATATATATATATATGGTGTGTTCACGTGTAATGTACACGTTAGTGCTCTTTATTCAGAAAACCCTCATGTCACATCTACATTTCAGGATCTGGTTATTATAGACACAGATTAAATGTTAAATATAAATATTTCAATATTTATCATCACAGTAACAGTGTTACACACATTAGTAGCTGTAAACACTCAGCATTAGAAAAATACATACGTTGGTTTGGTGCTTACATAAGGAGTAAACATTTATAATCATCACTTTAAAAGTTACATACGTTGTTTTTGGTGCCTGTTTGTTTCCCAGATATATTAGTGTGTGTGTGAATGGGTGTATAAGAGACATTAACTTAAAGAACTTTGTAGAAAGGCGCTTTATGAAGTTCAGTCCATTTCCTGTTATTAGTTTACCGGCAGATCTGCCCGATCCAATATGGCGGACCCGTTGACGTATCGCGACCAACGACCAACCCGCTCAATGCGCCGTCTATGTATATATGTCTATGGTTAGCACGTCAGGCTTAGCGCCATCCTTTAAACTGACAAAATCCACTATTAACATCTAGAGATGAGAAGCCTGATTTTGTCGATTATTTGAAGGGTTTACGCTGTACCTCCAGTGAAAAATCTCAAAAGTCATTTCTCATGGTGAGGTTGCTTAGTTTGAATGCAGTCATTGTGAACACCCAGTGAACGTTTAAATGTTTTGAATGTTTGTCCGTTTAAAAGCTGATTGAGAGTAGTTACAATGTCTAAGTTACTGGTGTGAAGTTAATGAGAATATCAGAGCAGGGCAGTTACGTCGTTCATTACATCCCATTAACACGGTTTTTCTCTGACAATATTAATGAAAGGAATACTTGACCTTCCCCAGCAATCTACCACTCAGGCATTGATTAAAAACCCCAGGAGAGTGACAGAGTGCTGGAGGTGAATCATGCTATCCTTAATATTTGATGAATCCTAAGTAGGAGAAATATGAATGCTTCTTACTTGAGTTACTCATTGAAAATGTCCTATATGTCAAATTGGCTACATGGGAATGCAGTTGTGTAGAGGTCTACTCTGTCGGGCATACTCAATGTTACATGATAGTCAAACATAGTGCATATATGTTATAATAATATTCATTACTTTTTATATTAGTTTAATCAGAAGATCGGCAGATTGGAATGTGTGTGAATGGGTGAATGAGATACTGTAAAGAGCTTTGAGTGGTTGGAAGACTAGAAAGACGCTATATAAGTACAGTCCATTTACCATTTAATATAATATTAATATTTCATTAGTGTATAATCACCTGAAAATAAGAAACATTATGTTTGTGTCACCTAAGAATGATGCCTTTGAACTCTTCCATAATGAACCAGCATGTTTCAGTAGCACAGAGCCAAACTAAACACTGATGACGGAGCCACATATTCCCTGCGGAGCCGAGAGAACGCACGCTTCTGGGACGCTTCTGAACCGGACCACAAGGGGGCGGGTGGAGTTTGAAACATTGGCTACACACGGACACGGTGGAATGTGGGGGTAACCGTTGCTGTCACTGTGATGGTGGCTGTACCCACAGCTGTGCTCTGGTTGTTATCATTATGGCTGTAACATATTAGTTTATAACTCTATGCGAGGGTGTTGAAGCTACTGTATTCCTGTAGTGTAGTGGTAACACAGCTGTCATCTGTGGTAGAAGCACTGCCTGCAGGTTCAAATCCTGTCACTTAATGATGTTTTCTTGTTTACACGGGCAGTAAAGAGCAGTCAGAGTACATCTACTGTAGCCATATCAATGGCATCATAGCCACAAAAGGAGTAATAAACAACAAATGCACATTGAAGTTTCCTTTAACTAGTGGTGTGTTATAACTGCATCATGGAGAATGCATGACACAGATTATGTTCTCAGCAACAACATTACATGTGATGTTAGAAATGACGTGTCATGTTTATCTTTGCTGGTCAGTGTCTTTTGCCCTGTTTGAATCATGTGCTAATGGCTGTCTAAATGACCCGGGTAAAGTTTGTAGCATGTGTGCTTCTTGTTTTTGTCTGGTTCCACTTGTTTTCGCATCAGGGTGATGTCAGCGTAAATGTGTTGTCATGTTTGTTGTATTTCCACTGATGTAGTTCAGTATTGTGTGACACTTGCGACATACCATTGTATTTTTGTCCACGACGCACTTGCCATCACAGTCATACTTAATACGAAAACCAAAGTAGTTCCAAACGCCAGATCTGAAGGACGGTGGAGGAGCTTAGATTTCAGGTATATTTAACATTACCATGTTGCAACGAGCTAGCTTTGCTTGTAGCTTCTGTCTCAGCAGCTTGGTCTGACTGAATGTGGGAGGCGCAGCTTAGTGGATCTGCACTCAACAATGCAGCCTAAGGCGGAGTATATATATATATATATATGAATGTTGTTATGCAAAATATCAAACCAGCATCTCATGATCAGAATGTCAAGATAGCAATTTCCATTCTCAGATTAGCTCTATTATTATTATTATCTTGAGATATCAAACATTGTTAATGTGTGATCTGAATGTGAATGTGTCATCATGACAGGATAAAAGGCGTCTGTGTTTCACAGTCTGCCAGAGAGGATTCCATCATGTGGACGAGGAGGAAGACCCATTTCTTATTCAGGAAAATGAAGATAATTAATACAAAGGATAATGAAGTCATGATCACAAGTAAACAGTTTGTTATCTTGGGATTATGAGATGAGGGAGTCATAATTTAGATGTAATTGGTTTAAAAACTATTCTTATTCTTATGATAAGAGACTACAGTCTGAGACCTCCATTTATTTACATCTCTGTCTGCACTGTTGACTGCTGTTGAACCTCATCAAACACAACTGGCAACATTCAGAACTGAGAAAGCTTTGAGGGATCATGCAAGAGAGGAAAGAAAACAATCGTATCATCAGATAATTCGTCCTCTCCATTTTTAACCCTTTATCGGGCGAGGAACCATATATGGTCACTCTCTCAATGAAGGACCAGAATCATGTGACTTTCTCCAGCCAATCAGTGAATGTCAGGATACGTCACAGGTAGTGTTGCTATGGCTTTTAATGGATCCCACTCTAACATTTTTTGCACTGTATCACATGCATAATATTTTGAAATAAGTGTCATAAGTTCTGTAAGACATGTCTGTCTGTCTTTTTTTTTTTTTTGCCCTAGGTGGGCAGGTGACCGTATACAGTAACTTCTTTGACTGATTTGCAGCTTAAAACTGAAATTTTTTTTAAAAAAGTAAAAAAAAAAAATCTCTTCTTATTTAAGTATTTTAAATGAGTGCCCTATAAAGGGTTAAGGTTAAATAAAGATCATAGTTCAACAAATCTTCCACTCATATTCATCTGTGACTTATAGATCACCTTATATGCAATAGCAAGTGAATCCCAAGGACTGAAACACATTCCACATAATTCTACTGACAGTTCCTCGTGTCGTACAGAACGTGTCATGAAATTGTTAACAGGAGTGTACGCCACAGTTTCAACGCCACAGGGAAGCGTGCTTTAGCAGACAACAGGAAGGAGCTGTCTCCTGCTCGTATTCAGACTCACACAACTGTCTCCTGCTGGATTTCCCACTCAGGGACTCAAATTATTTACCTCCACGAGAATGTAAGAATACAAATATATGTACACACACACACACACACACACACACACACACACCTGCTTCAGGATCCCAGCAGCCATTTCATGGCCACAGTCAAAGATGATGTGAAACTCCTTCCCTCTCTTCATCTCTTTCAACAGCGGCTTGGCATCCTTGGTCTCTGCGGGCAGTTGCCGGATCTTTAACCGGATGTTGTACCGGGAAGGCGCCTTTATAAGTTCTTGCAACCGAATCAGACCTGCAGGGAAAAATGAACAAAGAAAGAAAATACATTTTAATGTCCTCTTTTGCCTCAAGAGTCATCGCTATTTGAAAAATTTGCACAACTGCAGCCGGCGCAGTCTTGCTCCCATGACAGCAATGAATTTCCTAAAAGGAAATTTCAAATGTATCTTTCCACAGTAATTGAGGTAACAACTACTCCTGATTCATTTGGCAGTGGTGGTTATAATTAGAGTGAGGATAAGCAAGCTCCAGGGATATATTTCTGTTGTCAGTTCATTTCTAATGAAATCCATTTCTCTTCAACAACCTCTGCTGCCCTCTCCCTCCCTCTACCATTCTTTATTCCAAACAGTCATTCTTCTCTTTCTGCATATATTTCTGTCCTTTTTTCTGTCCTTCTGATATTGTGCACAATGCAGTCTTTGAGCCCACGTCGCCTGCGTATCAGCAGACCTTGATCCGAGAGCATAAATATTCTTACAAACACAAGAGAACAAAGAGACATATCAATACTGCACATTCCCTGACATTCATCACTCATCATAGATGACATTGATTCTCTGCTCACTATTGAATCCTCTCTTCCTCTACAGGCCACTCGCTGTTGCATAGAGGATATTTGTGAAGTCAACCTTGTTGGGGAAATTGACCGTGACTTTAGCCCAATCATAAACATCTTAATTTTGACAGATAAGATCCACTGTGAGGTTCAATAAGTGTTTCTCCTCTCAGTGGCTGATCAATCATTTCTGCGTCGCAGCAGACGACGATGTACTGTAAATGCCAGACATACAAGCAGAGCTACAAGGTTATTTGCAATGGATCTTAAGGTGCTCCATTGAAATGGAGATTATTTTTCAACATATTTGCAGGCTTGCCAGATGAATTCCTCTGTTTGAATGCAGTGTCCGTGCGTCTGATTGGAGGAAACTTTCTCAATGTGATACTGTCCTCCAGAAAAACAGCAGCGTTCTGTTGTTTAGATGACTCAATTCTACCTGTTTACTTACATAACTTCCTCATTATGTGCTTTTTGTGTGTTTTTTTTATATTTTTGATTAGTTTTTTGATTGGGTACTGGATTTGTGATGACAGCTAATTAAGATAAATACTGAATGATGGCCTTTTTGTCCTTAAACCTCACAGCAGCAGCAAATACTCATATCCATTTTGTAATCTTTTTTTTTTTTTTGGAAGGAAATTACAAATGATGAAACAGGAAGCATTAATATGGGTCATTGTTGAAGGCAAACTACATGTCAATAACTTGTCATTCAGTCTGGAAGTCTTGTTCCTGTATTTATTGTATGGTGCCCACTTTCTCTCAGCTGTCCAAATATCAAACCGGCATAGACACTATGGAATATGTGACAACACTCTGGGTGTAATATGTGTAATACAGTCATTAGGGTGCAGGCTGGTCGGCATGTCTGCAGAAGAACACCCACTAAATACCTAAAATATGCTAAATCATAGTTGATGTCTGTCACATTTATTTTATTCAGCTCTCAAAACTCAGAATATGATGGTAACTGTCAGAGGAGACAGTTTGTGGCTGGTGACCAGACTAGATTTAGACTGTAGTAGCAGAACATTCTGTGGATGCTGAAAAGAACATAGAACATAGACTGATAAACTGATGACTGAGGAGAACCCTGAATAGTAATAAAATAAAATATTGTTTTATTCTTTAAATATTTTTGGTTAGTGGTGCACTTCAACAACTGCAACTGACCAAAAATATCAAAAACCTTAAAATATCATGTAGTGTTTTTGTATTATTTTTTTTATTCACAGTGAAATTCTAACATTTTAAGATCCAGGCACTGAAAGTTTAATAAATAAATGATAAAAAAATCCTGTGATTCTGACTGGAATTAAAAAGTCAGAGTGATCACAGGTGAATCCACACTGAGTGGATCAGGTGTTGTTTAAAATAGCAGTCCAGTATCGGTCCTCACAGACACACTCATCGGTCTAAGCCAGCTCAGCGGTCTCCTGTGTCTCTGCCTGCAAGCCCAGCATCCCCAGCTGTTTGGCCTGTGGCATTATTTGTTTACTTCCTGCTTCCAGATGAGTGCACTGCACTGTGGGAAACCAGCTTCAGCAGCCGCTCGCTGGTTTTTATTAAATCAAATACTCTGTCGCACACTGATGATGATATCCCCAGAGTGTTGACCTGTGAGGCACTGGCAGTGTTCCATTTAACCATCGCACGACAAAGTGACTCCTCAGCTGCGATTCACAACATCTCAGCTGACCAGAGAGGCACTACTGTGTGTAACACCAACAAAGCACAGAGGGCCCAGTAACCATGGCAATTGCAGAACAATAGATTTAAAATGTCTACAACCCTGTTTACACAAAGTCAGATAGTCAGTACCTGTGTACATTCAGTACTGATAAAACACGACCAGTCTGATGTGGGACTTTTGTTCAGATGTGACACACTGAGCATGATTTCACCTCTTAAACACAAATCAGTTAATGTGGAGCTCAGATCTGTTTGTCACATCGGGTACCTCGGGTTCAATACAAACTTCAGACTGATTTATTCGTTTCATATTTGTGTAGCCACAAGGGTCAACAAAGGTCAGCGCAACATAAATTTCATCACCTGCACGTGTCAGTGTCAGACATCTGCCCCATGTCCAAATTTTATCAGTGCGTGGACTCTATGTACCAGGGCACTGAGTGTATGTGCAGTAAAACGGATGCTACTTTTAAGAAGAGGCTGTGTGGTTTCATGAATTCCTCTTTGATGGAACAGAACAACTTTTAAGGGAACAGACATTTATGCTGTGTTAAAGTTATACTCCAGACTAAAGGATAAAATACATTGTTTGTCCTTTAGAGTGACACACAGAGGTGTTTTCTGATCTGAGGCCCTATCAGCAGAATCACATCATTTGGTCCCACCCCATGCAACCTTGCACTACTGAAATGTAAATGTTGTCACTAATTTACATGTGATATCTTATTTCTTTGTTTATTTATTCAGATTTGTGAAAATTATGGCTGTCAATTTAATGTGTTAATTTCAATTAATTAATTCTAGAAAAAGTAACGTGATAAAAACAATTACGCAGATGAATCGGCTGCATCCACTAGTGGAATTAGGAAACTTCAGCCCACTCTCCAACACAGTAGGTGGTAATGCTCCTTTAACGCTCATTGCTGTTCACCATAAAATAAAAGAAGAAGAATCAGGCTGCGCGGTACCTGCTGGTGCCGCCACCCACACCTGCTCTGTAAACATGATGGAGGCAGATGAGAAGCAGCCTCCACCATTTTGTCCTGAGATGCTGATGATTTTCAAAACATATTGAACTTACATGTTTATAATGTCTGTTATTCATTGATTTATCCATCTACCAAAATCAGTTTGATTTGAAACATGTTTGAATATGTTTGAACACTGAACCCGGAAAAAAAGTGTATGATTCATTTTGATTAATTTTTTGCCCTAGTGAAAACATATTAGCAATTTGGCTTTGTTATGTGCTAGAAATATTTTTGGTGGATATTCTTTAGAAATTTTGGACAAAAAACTGTTTTTGCTGCATATATGATCTCCACATTACAGTCTGAATGTTGACTATTATGTATAATTTTACATTGATTAAGGTTTGCTTACTCGCCTTTTATAAAGCATTCAAATATATCTAACAGTCTTCATCAGCAGATGGACTTGATTTAGTTATTACTTTTTTTACCTACATACATTTAATTGTGTAGAATATGACTGATGTGTTATTGTAGAATATTAACCTCCTTGTGCCATTTAAATTTCCTAAATACACAGAAAGAATTGGAGAAGAACTCCACAATGGTACACATGGTCCTGTTCTTAATTAATGGATACATCAGCCTACCCAATCAGATACTTGTTTCTCTCTCTTTCAAAGGGCCAGAGGTGTGGATGAATCCAGATAATCAAAAAATATTGTCAGAAGAGATTTGAGATTGTAATTTTCAGGTCTGGCTCAGGTTCTTCCCTAATAATTAACAAAATCTAGTTGGTGATCCATGATCTACTATACATGACAGATGGACAGACACATGGACAGATGGACACATGCTGATTCGTTTAGTTCCTCGAATGATTTCACTGGGGTGGTCACCATGTCTGACATATTCTTGATGTGCCCAGATAGTATGGTTGCCACTTTGTGGGACGTGAAATGATCAGCGGACTCTTACCGAGCTTACTTTGCATGTTCACAGCTGTGTGAGAGAGTAAAAGTGCCTGTTTGCGCGTTATATTTGACTCCTATGAGAGCTTGATGTTGCGTGAGCTGTCTTTGGAGAAAAACAGCTTCCGCTGCTGGAGCAGCAATCTCTGTTTTACGGTTAGTTAGTTAACATCGATAAAAGCAGCCAGACACATCTGAGTGCTGCACTCGCTCATCATAAACACATGTCGGAGCGCCTCTGCAGCTCTCACTCCTAGCACGTCTCTCTCCCAATTCTGCATGGCTGAATCCTCCTTCATACCTTTCCAAAATCTACAGGCCTGGCCCACAGGGAATCCAGCAAGGAATTCTTGGAGCGGGAGAAAAGAGGAGTGTCAGCGCTGATCAGTATTGACGGTGTTTAATGCACGGCGACTGCGCTAGGATCCATATTTAACTCTGCATGAATATTTCATCCCCTCTAAGCGTTTATTAGGGGGCCGTCTGGGAGTCTCCTGAGCGTAAAACAGATCGGCCCGCCTGTGATAAATATCCTTGTGAGGGAACGGCCCCTCAAGCGTTCCTTTCCCCAACTCCCCTTTGAGCGCATCGCAGGCGACAAGGAAGAAGAGTTCCGTTTACCGGGCTGCTCAATCATCATCGGCCATACAGACATTAAACTGATTCCCCCAGACGGCCGATCCGCAGCGCTGCATGATGGGAGTAATGGCTGATGAGTCACTGAGCTGCAGACTCCCAGGGTCAAGGTTAATGTGACCCTCGCCACATCGGTTGGCTTATTTATGTTCAATTAAATGCACGGAACACGTTGTAGAAAGATTAAAGCAGGCCCACGGTCAAAGGTTCGAACAGTTGTTCAGGAATGTGGAGGCAGAACACGCATGCTGCTGTTCCCTCACTATAAATAAACCTCGGGCTGTAAATGTGGGCCAGTCACAACAGCAAAAATTGTCTTTGTTATTAGCTACACCAGAGTTCTCCCAGCTCTAAATCATTTGTGCTGAAAAGAGTCCATTCCCTGAACCAGCACTCTATTTTCCTGTAATTAACTCCACCCCTTCACATATCTGTTCTAAGTGGGTATAAAAAAGTTCTTCTGCCACAAAATGAGTTCAAGTAATTCATTTGGGAATGAGAGCAAATACCTTCAGATACTAAATGTAGACATAAAACTAATCAAATGCATGTAAAGAGAGGTGTGGTGTGGGCCCTCAGTGAACACCCACTCCTTCCCCTCATGCTTCTCAAACATTTATTCAGCCCATGCATCCCGGTGGAACTGTAAGATAGATATTTAACGCCCAAACCCCACCAGGCCCGTTCACGTATCGCGAGTAATACGTGGCCATTCCAGTCAATGTATCAAACCCCACCGGCTCTGCCGTGGTCCGTTTCAGACGTGTCCCAGAAGCGCCTCGCCGCTCGGCTACATGTTGAATACGTGACTGTTCTATTTTTGGCACTTGACGCAAGCTTGACCTTGAGTGGGCAGAAGCCAGGCACAGAAAAAGCAAAGAGAATCCAGTGGATTTTCAAAATAAAATACCACGTGCAAACTGCCAGTCATAAAGACAGACAAAAGCAAAACTAATTAACTATGTAACATATTTACACATGTAGAAGCATGTTTAGAAGAACATACACCAGGAAAATGGCCAAATCTGAGCAAGTAAACAAAGTCTGGCGGGCTAAGCGCTCGCTTCTGAAACACTCCCAGTAGGATTTGAAGTCGCGTGCAGGACGGACCACCAAATACGCGATGCTCCCGCAATGTGCCGCCCGACGCCATGGGGTGCCTTTTGTCTTCATAGGTCAGAATTATGACGTGATACATTTACTGACAGGTTAGTGCATCAATCAGTCTTTGAAGAAGATTAGACAAAAAATTAGCAATAATAAATGCATAAATTATCAATCAAACATGATATAAATAATCATATGAATCAAAATGACTCGGATCATCATCATGAAACAGTAACATCCTGCTTCTCTTTATAATAACTGACTGCGGGTCAGTTTTATTTCACAGTACTGTTCTTTATTCAAACGTCTGTGTTTGTGTTGTGTTACTTTTTGTTGAACGCTCTGGTGACTCCTTACAACCATTTGAAGGTCACAGGTATTTATTCTGTTGCACACTGTTACACAATTACACACAGCAGATGGTTACATTTTGTGCAACCGACATCAGACGGTTTGAACATTTTTGAAAACAGAAAGCTCTATGCTCGTTGTGATGAATTATTCGGCAGTCTTTTCTGCAGATCAACAGGCATGTTGGAGACTGATAGACTGCAAACAGTTCAATGAAAAGTCGTAGATCAATTACAACTTGTCTCTTTGTCAATAAAAGCCCTTCAGGACCAACTCGGAGCAAAGGCTCCTTTTTAATGAGTCTGGCCAAAGTGTCTTGTGCTTTATAATTATGATACAGGTGGATGTGTAGCTGTGATGATGACACTGATGGAAACTGTCACGGTTATATTTAAAAGCAGCGCTCACAGAAACATGAAGTGTTTTGTTATCAACAGGATCATGTTCACGTCACACAATGTGGAAAAAACAGACTACATGTTTAATTATTTTATTTTGTATGTGGTACTACAGTGATGTTTAGAGGGAGATGTTTTTTTGTATGGATCAGTGTCATGACAAATATTATCCCATGAACTTTCTTCTATAGCACGTCATGATAGGCAAAGTTTGTCACAAGTTCAACCAACAGGCCTGTCAGTAATGTACCCAGCAAATTCAGAAGAGTTCAGTTTGTGGTTTAATTTGAGCAAGAGTAGAGTTAATAACACTCCCATAGAGTCACATCCATTATATTTGACTCTATCTTTAAAAGTAGTTGGTGTCAAAATGGAGTGTAATAACAAAGTGTCACTAAATCAAACCTGTAAGTGTGACTGTATAAATATTAACTCTGGAGTTCTTACTCTGAACTCTGATACTTCTTTTTACACTTGTAGTGTTCACGTCAGCCCGCCCCCACTGTGCACACACACTGGTCAGCAGAAGAAGATTTCCCAGCATGCCATGAGACACTGTGTTAAGGACAAAGTTTAAGTAAATTGTGATCCAAATGACTACAGATGTTGTTATGAAACAATATATTTTGCACCATGAGTGAAGTCACATGCACAGTTAATAACCCCTCAGAAGTGCAGTGTCACATGTATTCCATGGCAGGTCCTGAGGCATAGGACTTGTGATTTAAACAGAACTCATGTCATTGCTTGAGTAAATGTGGCAACATCCAGCCTTCTACAGTATGAGACACCGTCCTGTGCTATTACTCTTTGTAAAGCAACTTCAAAGTTTTTATGTTGCAAATGTCAAAACGAACGTTAAAGTAATGCCCACCTTTGTTTAAGCAGGCCTCATTATTATTATTATTATTTTAATGTTAGAGGTCGAACACGTGTAGTTTATACATGATCCTCTGAGAGTCCGACACTACATAAAAGTGTTGAGAAAAGCTACTCATTGGTGTTAATAAGTGTGAAAGTTTAAGTCCAAAAAGTGTGAAATTAACCCATATAGACACTTTAAAAATCAACTCTGACAGTAAAATCAGCATAACCAAATGAACACTGTGTATGATGATGTAATAAATTGTGCCACAGGTATGCCCCGTGAGCCTGGCACACCCAATGAGCCACACTGCTGGGCTCAAAACAAACAGGACAGAGCCAGCTCTGTGATTGGTTGTTTCACTCGTTTAGGCCAGAGAAACAGCAAATCACATCACTGACTCTGCTTAGTTTGTTTTGATGGAATGTGGCATCATGATGGAAAATATTCATTGGGGGAAAAAAGTGTATAGACTTCATCATCATAATAATGTTTTAAAAATAATTAAAAACGTTTGCATTATTTGACAATATTATTTTTATGGTGCAATCATCAGCAGAAAAAACAGGTGCCAAGTGAAGAGGTGTGTGTAGTTACTTCCACTCTCCTTGCAGCATGCTGTACCAAACTGAACACTTCCAGTATCTTCATGAGTGTGTGAGGCTGACAGACAGCCCACACTCATTAATCCACTTTAACGTGGCATCTGGCGTGGTTGTGCGTTGTCGTCACACCTTGTCATCACTTCATACAGATGTGGTTTCATTAGTGCACCGTCAACATCAACAGCAAAATGCAGTGAAAAGAAATGAAGACAGATATGAGGACAATATTCTCCAGTCAGAGCTCCTCTCGGGGGGAATAAGCCTTTAAGTAAGAGCTCATATTATACAACAGGATTTAAAGGGCTTCATGAACCTGAGTGTCCTGAATTTTTCTCAACCCACAGAAAAATATGTAATCCTCAGTTCAAATAAAAGACTTAAGAGAGCCAAAACTGCAGATCCATTTTTCTCAGCTGATAACAGAGGACAGTGAAGCTTCTTTGTGATGCTGTAGCCGGCTCCACAAAACCAACAATGGCAGCAACAAACAATATTCTTCAGCGTAGTGTCACACGCATTCACAAAATATATACTTAAATGTCTCATGGCATTACATCTGTTTGTTTATTAAGAGTTATAATTCATTATTTCTTGATTTCTCTCTTGTGATGAACAGTATCTTGTTGTTCAATAATAAATATGTAGTGATACAAAGCAGTGATGTCACGGCTTAAAATACTGAAGTTATTAAGTCATAATTGCATCTACCAAATAATTATTTAAGATCTCTTGCAAGTACATTAAATCACTGACAACCTTCCCAGACATTTACCGTGTGAGCATGAATACAGCTTATTTTACAGTAAGATACATTAGCAGCCTGTGCTACACAAATAAATGTGCACTCATCATGTATGCCATATGACACATTTCATCCAACTGAAGAGAACAAAATGATAATCACACATGTATTACTCTATACTCCTGGAGATATTTTCAACATTTCATGTGAAGGTGGAAAAAGGAAATCTAAATTTGAACATATGACATTTTGGTTAGTTATCTCTATCTCAGAAGTCTTTTTATCAGACATTGTGATGCTCCTGCATCATCGCTGTATATGTGAAAATCACCTTAGTCACAGCACAAATCGATGGATTTCTGTTACTTCAAATTCCTGCATCTCAAAATCTTGAATTAGTTTTCAGTTTCAGGATAAACATGACATGTTTAAAACTAAAATTATTTTTGATGTGAATAGTTATGTTGAAGAATTGTGACAGACAAAATGTTAAACACAAAATTTGATACAAAATGCATGCTTATGAAGGTGTCATAGGTCAATATTAACATTACCATTAACAGTAATTTCAATATTTCATGTAAATATGGACTTTAAAGTGCACCTTAATGGACAAATAACAAAAGAGACAATTGGTCAAAGTGTGACAACTCTTCTAGAGGACTGCTGTGAGGTGTTTTAAAGCCACCATGAACAGATTCAGTGTTCAGTACAGGTTGGTTGAAATATAAATGTTTGTAGTAAATCTTGCATTGATTTGAAGCTTAAAACAAACAAAATAAAAAGTGCAATGGAGAAGAAAAAATAGAAGAGAGTGGAAAATATTTTAAATTTAAGTACCTGCTATTTTGCAGTACTTAGTATGGTATTAGCTAGCATGTTTTATTTTTCATTTCCTTTTTTGACTGTGGAATCTTCACTTTTAGTTCCCAGGTGTTAATATTCTCTCAAAGCCTCGCTGGCCTCTCAAGATTTCCTCTTCTGTAATTAGCTTGCTTCATCCTGTCTGTAGAGATTTAATTGTCCATGTTTGTGCCAGAAAGCAGTCGATGATTTTTAGTTCTAAATTACTCGATGCCCTTTTGTTTCATACTGGTACAAATGTCATTGATTTTCTTAGTGACCAAACGCATTTCTAATTGGAAAAGAAAATAAGCTGTCCAATTTTGCACTCACTCAAAATAGCAAAAACATAAGACAATAATTTGGGATCAGACCACGGAAAACATTGCAGCTGCCATTAGCATTCCAGCACAGCAAAAGTGGGATTAGCATGGTGAATTGTGAAGAGTCAGTGAGCCCTTCTCTAAACAGCTTTTGAGTGGTAGTCGAGCGTATGATGGGACTGGGACTGCTGGTGTGGAGACACACACACACATATCAAATTGAAACAGATTACTGGAGGGGTCCTGGGACTTGCTCTGAAGTACACTGAGAGGACTCTCACTAGTGGAATACATATACTCATTTTAGCAAGAACAGGCGCACTCACATGGCTATATATGCTGTAGACACAGAACATCGTAAATTCTCAAATATTTAACAGAGGCAGGCATTTATTCCTATTTTTCATAACAAGTACATTCAGTTTTATTTTCTGAAGCGTCACCTTATTAATTGACTGTTGATGCTGTTGCTTTTAATGTGATGGCCCATGCACTGAGCACTAATTACTTTATAACAGCAACATTGTCACATCATACCTACAACTCTACCCTATTTTAACAGAAACGCTGTTTGTGCTGCTTTGCTGTTCCTTTGAGCCGTGTTAAGATGCTGTTAATTAAAATGAATCAAATCATCACATTTGTGTTTACATTCTGAATTATTATTAATTATTATTATCAGGTGTGAATTATGAGTCTTACCTGGTAAAAGCAAAAAAGAACTAATGTGACTCAAAACTTTGTAAAGAAAATTATGATGAGAAGAACATTTTAGATGATTTTGGGAGGTAGTGACAAATATATCTGTATATATATGACATATATATATGACATATATATGTGTATCCTGGCGTTGTGGAGCCGTCAGTTCACATGCCAGGACAGTTTGGTGTTAGATGGCGACCGCTCACTGTGTATTCACTGGATCTTTATTTGCCATTATGTCGGAGTCTAAGTTGCTAAATCTGCTCAGCATGTGATGAACATGAATTATTGGTATCTATAGTTTCTATGTTCTGTATGTGGATTCATTTACTTCGGTTGACAAAAAGAAGTTCCTGGAGCAGTTGATTTAATTTCTTGTCTGGTATATGCTTGCCTCCTCCATCGTCTTCTTCTTCTTCTTCTTCTTCTTCTTCTTCTTTTTCTTCTTCTTCTATCAGTAGTAATTTGAATACTCCTGCATGGGCTGAATTAGTCTCGGGCATATGTTCCAGTGGTGGTTTGTAGTTGTTCTGGTGGTGCCCTATAAGCACATGAATGCCATTCAGCCGATCACTGGACCCAGACTTAGTTTATGGTGGTTGGTCTTGGTTGATCAAATAAATATATATAATTGCTAACTCCTGTTTTTTTTTTGTTAATTTAGTTAGGGGGGGGGGGGGCTGCATAAAATGAATATGTGCTATACTGGACAAAGTCTAAGTTCATTTTCTACAACTATCCTTGCCACTACTACTCTTAAGATTGTCTCTGTTAAAGTTTTTAGACCTTTAATTCCCATTAATGTCCCACCAGGGTTTAACAAAGATCAGACAGGAGGGTGGGCCCTCTAAATACCAACTCAGCTTGTCAGACATGGCTCTTAATCATATTCGTGCCTCTCTCAAATGATCACTTTGGAATTACTCCATGCAGTCATCCATATTACTTGTAGTGAACATGCTGTGAGGCTGACCTTTCTTCAAGCACCATAGCCCCCACCACATTCAGCAGGACATGGATTCTGGATGTAAGTTATCATTTAATTGGGGAAAGCATGCAGCAAAAAAAAAAAATGTATTTCATGTACATTTAAATTATTTTATTTTGCTCTGAGAGCTTCAAAAGAGAGTTCCCAAGGCTGACAAAAAGAGACGAATAAAATAGTACCGGAAAATTAAAATGACTTTGAGTTGAGTCACAGTGAATAGAGATGTGATTTGCCGGGGGTAATACAACATTTCTTTTCTTTCCTCTGCCACCTCAGGCACGGCCTCAGGATGCTGCTGCCATAGAAACCAGGTTATTAACAGAACAGGGTTGACAAGGCTGATATTGAGCCTGATGTTTCTGCACAGCTAGCAGCAGAGTCAAAGGTCCACCCAACATTTTATCTTCTGAAATATACTGCAGATATTCAGAGTCTCCAGAGGAGGATTCCTAAAGGTCTTGTTGATCCATGAACTTTCCACGAGCACAACAACCAGGATACCAGAAATACCAAAAAATGAATGTACTGAACTCATGCTCCCGAGAAGATGAAAATGATTTAAATTTTAGAACACTTCAAAACACAGACAAAAGTATGTGGACACATATGTCTGCGTAATTTTAGCTCGGTTTTGTGGCATTAGTTCAGCTGACAACATACAGTACAATGACATATTAGAGAAATTAGTTTCCAACTTTGTGTCATCACTTCCTGTTTCAACATGCAGTTAAAAAGAATGTCCTCTGTCCTCAACCTCATCTTTTGGGGTGAAGTGGAACGTTGACTGTGAGTCCCATCTTATCAGCCATTGTTTTGGAGTTTTCTATCTTTAGGATACACAGGGTCACCGAGAGACAGCACTAAATCATATCAGAGAAAACTCTCTCTCTTTGGTATGCGAGGCCGCTGTTTGGATAAAGTCTGACCACCAGCATGAGTTGGGCGGAATAGAGACCGACTCATATGCATCAATAATCAATCACAGCTTCAACAAATATTACAGCATAAGACATGCTTATGAAACATGTCTGGCTGCTGGAGAACATGTACCATTGCAACCTGCAACTGTTCGAACCAGAGTCAGACCCTGAAAAGGAAGAACAACTACTGCCGTCACGTTAGTGTACATCACAGAGCAACTAAAGCTGCTACGAGACACTAAATAGGCTAGTTAGCGTTAGCTTGTGGTAATCAGACAAAAGATACACAAAGCTGACTGTAGCTGGGACTTGGCCATCAAAAATAAACTTAATCCACTCCTGTTTCAGGTCCTCTGAGGCTGGGGCCTATAGAAAGTCATCAGTGGAGCAACTGCCATGCTTAGCTCTGAGCTTCACCATAGTGAAGAAAATGTCGGAACCTCACCTGAGCTTTGCTCTTTTATAAAGTGTAGGGTGGTTCTGGTTCTGGAATATGTTCATAAGCCTGTTAGTGATGTCACTAGGGGCTCAAAATCTAAACAGCTTGTTTTAAAGACAAGCCACAAGAGACAGTGTGGCTGCAGCAGTGCAACATTGGGGGTGTTTGTACGCACCCTGAATTAAAAAATATTAGTATAAAAGCTGAAAAAGTGATTTTTTTTTCCATATGTCTCCTTTAAAGAGAATATTTAGCATAATGAATTATTAAAATAGTAATTTTCTATTGAGTCAACACTAACCCCTCTTCTGAAAGCTTATGTTGATGACAGATAGATATTTTAATAAAAACGCCAGAACAAAGAGCAAATATCCAAAAAGTCTATTGAGTCTATTGAATCAATTCATTGACCAATTGCTGCAATTATAACACTGTCTTTTTTAGTGCTGCTGTATGTATGGTATGTTTTTTCTTTCTTATTTTTGATTACGTGTATTTATTTATTTTTTATTGCATTTGGGTGGCACGGTGGTAAAGTGGTGGAACTATGTTTTCCTCCCCAGGGTTCTCTCCAGTTACTCCAAAGACATGCAGGTTAATTGGTGACTCTAAATTAGCCATAGGTGTGAATGTGAGTGTGAATGGTTGTGTCTCCCTGTGATGAACTGCCGACTTGTCCAGGGTGTACCCGCCTGTTAGCCAAAGTCAGCTGGGATAGGCTCCAGCTGATCGTGACACCGTGCACTAGAATTACCCTTCAGGGACAATAAAGATTTATTAAATTGATATGAATGATGAGTTGTCTAGATTACACTGATTTTCTTACCAATATCAGCATTTTTATGGTAAACTGAAGCATTATCTAACCTGTACACCAGCCATGGCTGCTGTGACTAAAGACTGTGTTTGGTTACTGACAGATGGAGGTGAGTATGGACTCCATACTGTGAACAGTAGAAAGAAGCAGCGCTTTTCCGAGCCCGTGTTTTATTGTATAGTTGCCTGCTCTCCCTTATGGCCTAATCAAACTTTGCAGCAGCAGCAGCAGTGGTGGCGGCAGCGGTGTTCCAGGTAGTTGTATGGATGTTATGGCTGGCTGGGAGAGCTATAACACATGCTGCTGCCATCTCAGTTTTGCCATTATAAAGTTGAGCCGTTAGAGGAGTCCCATTATGGTTATTGATTTGCTTGTTTGCTCTCCGCTTGGTGGAGAAGCAGCACAAAGAGAGAGGTTGTTTCCTACCCCTTTTATATCCCATTCCCAAAAAGCAGACACGGGGGGGACCCATGAGAATTATATGATAATATAAATGTTCTGCTGCGCTGACTTCAGTACATCAGCCAATGTGCTTCACATACCGAAGTAAGAAAGAAAAGATTCAAATTCAAAACAGAACCCTGCCTGAACCTCTACAAGGACTCCAATCAGATCTGATTTCTGTTTGCCCTCGGTGTCCACAATCAACGCTATCTGTCCTCACTATCAGGTCACCTGTGTAAATGGCAACAATGAGAAGGTGAAGCTGTTTGCGGGTCGAGCCAGGATCTCATTTCCCATCACCAAGACAGAAAATCAAGCCACTATTAACCCCATAGTGAACCAGCTATGTCCACTTTACAACTTAATTAAGGGAGGTGGTGGGATCAGCGACAATCAATTCCTTCCTAAAGCTGCCGACAAGGCCTGCAGGGCAAAGACACTGCCCATAACACACACACACACACACACACACACTTTCTCAAGATATTGAATAATTGAAGGACCGTCATAGTCTTTATGCTCATGCAACAGATCTCAAATTATTATATCTTTGGAGGAATTGATGGTTACTGGGTAATTATTACAAATCCACAGTTTTACACCGATGACACATTTTGTTGGTTTCTTTGGTTTCTACTATTTTCTTTGAGTTTGGCTTCTGGCACAATTTGACCTCCTGGCTAGAGGTCAATGTTAAAGGTGGAAATGCCAGCAACACTTGGCATTTAGAACAAAAGTATTGTTAAATCTGACCTTTTTCTAGACAATTGCTTTCACCAGGAAAGTCTGTATGTTCTTCTGTATCTCAGCAAATAGCATTAATCATAGCTTTTTTCTGTTCAATGACAATGTGACAGTGAGACAGCATGAAAAACACAAGGACTATGGAACTAAAGCAACTTAATGTAGTTTATTCATTTGATTATATACACCAACGCTTTGTCTACTGTGACACGTCAAAGGCCTGTTTGCTAAAAGCTGTTTTCACTGTGTGCACACTGTACTAGATCTACTCTCTCCTGTTAGCTTTGCACCTGTTTGGGTGAACCTGGGTATGACGGTTACACCATTATCATATTTAATGGTTCAAATAGTTTAGTGACTTCATGTAATTCCAGCAGAGCTCCACCCAGCTTGAGTGGAGGACTCAAGAGGCAGAAGGAGTCTCTGTATTTGGCTAACCCTTCAAATATTTTAAATGTAAATGTTCACCGCTTTGTTTAGCTTTCAAAGAATGTGTGTTTGTGGGAAAGTTCATTCCTGAGTCACAGACAGCCAAGACGTTTAATTTGTGGGACAACTCCCTCGGTGCTCTGAGCTCACAGTCCAGGCAGCACGGCTAACAAACTGAGCTAACATAACAGCAGCTACGGTTGGCAGCAGTTTACTTCACTGTCCATCATAAACTCTGTAAATCACAGAGAGTTGAGGCGGAGCAGCCGGAGGACATCAGAGGGAAAAGCAGAAAACATTTTCTCCATAAAATATGATCCACTTTCACAGGTAACACATTACATATTTCTCACGGGAGATCGTAACCGGAGCACAAAGACAACATTCACCTGATTACAAGTTAGGTCAGATTAGCATCAACATGATCTAAATAAAATCTATTATTTTATGGTAGAAAAGTTACAAATGTTGCTTTAATTGTCATCACAAGACCTATTCTTAAATCTTACTGATACACCAGTAAAACTCTAAAAGTTTAACATTTTTGAAGAAAAAAACATTTCACTCAATTAGAAAAACACTTAAAAGTGAACTAAACAAAATAAAGCCACTAAACTATGATAATAATGTGTGTTAGCCTGGAGATGTGGTTCATGCTATATGCTGCTCACCAGACCCCGATGACGCCTTAACAGAAATAACGTGTGTGAGGAAAATGAGTTCATGAACTGCAATATTTTGCATTGCTATTTGAAGACTGTCCGGACAATTTGACTTGTTTGTAATCTAGCACATGCAATTAGCATATGACTCCAGAAAGCAGAGTTGAGCTGGCCTGAATGCTAAACACAGCAAACACGCACACTGCAGTACTGTGATCCAGGCCAAACGAGTCCCAGCGAGTCTGTTGGATGGTGCTGTGGGAAGCCTGGCAGCCTGTCTTCAGGCTGGCACACCCTGACCCCTGGCATATGGTACATGTACCCAGCCTGCTGGCTTATTTGTCGCCTGGTGACCTGGACTGAAATAATAGCAAGGTTTGAACAAGGGCTGCTTCCCTGAGTAACAAGGAAGGCATGTCTCCTGCACTCTCACAAACTGTATTATGGGTCCCTGACAAATAGTAAAGCTGCTCAGTTATCACACTTTTCCACATTGGTTTCAGTTATATATACATTTTATTATTTAATACTGAATCAATTTTTCAGTTTTAGAAAATAGAAAATACTAAACAAACACAAGCATATGGTGGAAACATACAGGTCTCACCGATTTCATAATAATGGATGTGCGTGTCTGTATAGGAAATGCAGCAAACAAATAGTAGTGCTGCAAATCATTCATCTTAGGTTACAGTTTTTTTTTGCTGTATGACATAAAAAAAGGGGTCAGAAATGTGTGGAAAAGACTCTCAGTTAGGCACTTTGCCTTCAAATGAGCCTATTTTTAACCATGCTAGAGGCATGGCTCGAAGGATGGAAATGTCAGTCTGTCAGTTTGACGGTCCACCACTTTGGTCCAGACTAAAGAGCGTTTTGCGCAAACATGTAGGCTATGTGAATCCCACTGATCCCTCAACTGTTCCTCTAGCGCCACTTTGAGGTTGATATTGGATTGCCATGACAAATATCACATATTTATTTATTTGCTTCTTTTTTTTGCCATTATCTTACATACACATCACTTCAGTATTAGTTGAGTATTTGTCCTTTACTTTAGTTTTTAAACCTGCAAATCCAAATATTCCCATCAACTTTAGCTACATAAGTTTAGCATTGCTTAGCAAATGTTAGCATACAAATTGCTAAGATGGTGAACATAGTAAACACTATGTCTGGTCAATGTCATTGTGAGCATTAATGTATAGCTGTTACATGCAACCTGGTTTATTAAAGGCAGTGAAAGTCAGAAATAATAATCAAGGATAGTACATTTTATTTTATGTGTGTGTATGGAGTGAATCACATGAGAGACAGTTGATCAATATTCTGGTGCTATTTTTTTTTTTTAGTAATTTGCATTATTATGAACGTCATTGTTATTTGACATTGGCTAAAACAATTTTACTTAGCAAAGTAAGTTAAGATCATAATAAATATCAAGACAGACTTTTTGTGTGGTCTACCGTAGTTTTCTTTCTTTTTTTGTCAATAAAACTGAAACTTTGCATCTTTTTAAGAGAAAGTCATTATTTTATTATTAAGAAAATAAATAAATAAAAGCAAGAGGTCTTGTTCTTGTCTCTATGTTTTGTTTCTACATGCAAAGAATGCATCATATGACCAGGTGAAAACATTCTCTTCATTTGCTTTTGTCTACATTTGTGACACAGTGTGTTTGGTCAGATTCAGAATATAGGAATAGAATTTCACATTTTCAAGTTCAGTAAAGTAAATAAATCAATTGTGTAGGATGTACCTCAGTGTGTGTAAGCTCAAACACAAAAACAAAAGAAGAATTTTTAAAAGTACTTACCAGTGCTGTCATCATAAACCACAGTGACCGTCTTCCACTTGAAGAAGTGGACCAGATCCAGGATGGCCCTGCTCAGGGAGGAGAAGTCTGGATAGAGGCTAACGTAGAAAACGTCTCTGTTGTCCGATACCTGGTGCTTCCACTTGGTCTGGATGTGTGGCACCCCCAGGGCATTGCAGATGGACTGGACTGCGTTGGCAGAGGAACTGTGAGAGGGACCAAAGATGGCCGCTACCCCCAGAGAAAGCTGGTCACAAGCTGATGAAGAGAAACATTTGCATTATGTTCATGTTGACCAGTAGTCCAATGGCCTCCTACAAAGCTGCACAGGAAATTGACTGATGTGAACAAGGTTTCTGTAATTTATGTCTGCATGGAACCAATAATCATACTGTATGTCACTAGCATTGCTTAGTATATAAAAGTATATAAGTATGTGTCTGATGATGTTCTATATTTTATCTTATTGTCATCAAATCCAATGTGCAGAGTCAAACCAACATTGAATCTAACTTACACCTAGGCCTGCTGTGTTTGTATCCATAGCCTGATACATTTTCATCTGTGCCATAAAGCTCCACTGTTTTTATATTTTAAAGCTACACTCATTGGTATGTGTTGTGCCAGTCTGAGGGCTCAAGTTTGGTATTTGGTACCTGCTTGGTTTCTTGCAGCTAGGGTTAGGGCTTTATGGTCTCTTTTACTTTAAATGGGACCATAATTTACAAAATGAATACAGTGCTGTGTGGAAGAGAGGAATTGGAACTAGAGATTGAGACCATAAATTTCCAAAGAAAACTGTTGGGGTTATATATCAAGTGAGAAGGATGGTCATCAGTTTGACTCAACCCCACATGCACTGTCCTCCTGCCCAGAATACTGTCATGGCCACAGATTGACATTTGTTCTTTTGACTGGTTGGCAGTTGTCAAGAAGGCGGGTATATGAGCCACTCTGACAGTCACATGAAAGGAGACCAAAAGAAGAGAACGGTGGGCTGCTAATAGCAGAGAACCCTTTTATTGAAAGCATTATAAGGACAATGAATGAAGACTGTGGTTTCATTTCTGTCCGCATCTATTTGTTTACCTAAATCAACTCAAATGAGCCAAGAGTAGTGCACGACAAGCTGCAGAACAAGAGGACTGGACTGACCGTCTGTGCCCTTTCGTTGTGGTTTAATTCAGACCATTCTCACTCCTAAGTAGTCAAATACAGTAGCTGGTCAGTGGGCCTGTGTTTCAAAGGTAGGTAGCATCCTAGTTTGAAGTGTCAGACCTCTCAGACTCTTAGTTGAGTTGAATTGTGTGTGTGGTATGGTGTAAGTGATGGCCTGTTAGTAGCTGGTATGATCATAATAGGTAATTAAAACAAAAAGACCTAACAAAACATTTTATTCATCCTGTGACAGCACTAAATGTGGAATAATATGCCACTGAAACCAACAAAAAATGCTAAAAACTATACTGTCCACCTGGTGCAGGATTTTTTTTTTAAACTCATGCTGAGTGAGTGGCAGGGTAAGCGGGGGTTCAGACAGGATCAGGCGCAGCATTAAAAATTGAGGTTTTTCAACTCATTTCAGTGGGGGTCTTGCATTTCTGCACCAGCAGTCCGCAACACAGGGGTTGCCGCAAAAAAACGCACCGGAAGATAAGTTGAGGAAGTTTTGGGAAACTGGAGCCCCACGTCACTCTCCGGCCGCCAATCAGCCACTCAGATGGGTCAAACCTCCACAGACAGCCTGAAATGTCTCTGAATCAGAGACTATCCAGGTGGATTCATGGACTAAACTCTGATCATCTTTGTTTATTTCATGTACCAGCTTCTAAATCTGAGTCTGACTCACAATTTACTCCACAAAATATAATGACACAAAGAAGTTTAATTTGATTTGTGTTCGATGATTAGAGAGAGAGAGAGAGAGAGACAGAGAGAGAGAGAGAGGGAGAGAGAGAGAGAGAGAGAGCTTTGGTAGAGAGACATACAGTAACAATAACAGTGAGCAAGTGTGGGCCTCGATAAAGCTGTTAATCAGAAATATAAAGTTATTTCCTGATTGTTTCACAGCGGTTACATTCAGCAGGTATAGACAGCGCCCAAGGCAACCCACCTCAGCTCCCCTCACCCCCACCCGTGGACAACCCTGTTTCCGCAATCCCTGAGCCTGTCTGAATGCACGCTAAGGAAGTACTCAGACAGAAAAGACAGTTTGAGTTGTTTTTTATGGGATTTGTTGACAGTCAGAACAGTATAGAATGACACCACCCTCAGAGAAGCCTTGTGGAGGCTAATATTTCTATTTCAAGAGTGTACTGGCAAAGATAAACAGCAAAATTCAAAATAGTACAGACTAAAAAGATCAGACAGGATAAATATGTAATGCAATATTATGACATTTGAAGTTGAGTTGGAGCAAATCCCTCAGCATGGGTACGTTTAGGCTTTGGGAAGGCCCAAACACTTTTGGCCATATAGTGTACCAAAATGTAAATCTTTCTGCTGATAATGATTACACAGCATTGTGTCCTTTACATTTCCACAATGCAAAGCTGAATCTGAAGCTAAAGGTGTGACTGAGATCAATTTGAGCTTGCTTTCATGAAATTGTATTCAGAACACATACAAACAACTGCACATCTTTGTATTTGCTGAATTCTGCACTCTAATCACCTTATTTGATATAAAGGAGTTGGCTAAATCACTGAGACAGGATATAATGGCCCGTAATTGATAAGAGACTTGAAATGTCAGCCTGATGCACACACAAAACTGATAGATTATAGTACTTTATTGGCTGTCTCTGGGGGCCAAACAGGTCTTTGAATTACTGCCGCTGAGTCATTACCTGGAACCAATCAATTCACTCTGTTTACATTTGAAGTGCTCAGCCATTTCTTACTTGCCTGATTATAATTGTCACAATCTAAGCCACTGCAGCTCGCAAGCCTCGAACGGGGGAATACATTTACAATGCAAAGCAGTTATGGCATAGCATATGTGCATACACACACATTTCGCTCACACATATATTTGCACACACAAACAGCAGCGAAGAGCATGCCAAGCGCCGCAGGCAGATCTTGCAGTCACAAACACATGAATACCTTTCCTGGAGGCTTCGAAGCTGTCATAGATGTTTATCCTTTGGATGTCGTAGGTGAGCGTGGTGTTTGGCAGTAGGGTTCTGTTCCTGTTGATTGTGTTTAAAGCAAATTTAAAGGCTAGTTCCTCAGCACCTGATGGGCCGCTTTCAATGGACTCGAATATCCCCCCTGTCAAACAAAGAGAGAAGACTGTTATTAGTGATTTCCTAGAGATGAATTGTTATAATTGGAAAGACGCTTTGAAAATAGCCAGTAGTCATGATTACATAGAGTCATCTATTACACTAACAATTAGAATTGGAAGAATTTGCATCTCAATCAGAGTAAACAGGCGTATTCAGAAGAAAATTGAATTACACCTGAAAACCTTTTATAATCAGTTTGACAGAAAAGGAAAGGAAAACACTTCACACATATCCACACACGCTCGACTATTACTGAAGTCAAGAAAAGAAACGGATCCCCTCAAAATTAGTTGCTACATGATTGAAAATGAGAGCGAGATTCATCGGGAGCCTCAGGATCAAACAGTCATGGATCAGTCTCAGAAACTCATTGGCTATTGTCTAATGATGATTTAATCCTCTCGGGTTAACTGCCAGGGTATCAGAGCTTCTGGTGTAGTCAGCGAATACATGGATAAGGTATATTCAGGCCTTTGTTTTAAGTCCAATTAGCAACTGAATATTCAAGAATGGCAAGGAAGACACATTTTGGTTGGTCTCCATTAACAGATATCTGTATATGAATTCAAATTGTGTTTCTGGCCAAGGTTGTTTTTTTCCCCTTTTCACATTGACTATCTACCTATATGTAACTAAAGCACACTCAGACATGATTGGTCAGTACTGCTACTACAGATGGATACCCGAACTTCCAATGCCAAAATCTCGGCCCCTTACCTACATAATCTACAGTCATTTATGGAATCTCTGCTTATGAAGATTACACATGGACAAGTGAACAACAGCATTATTTAATATTTTTAATATTTTACTAAATACCATAACAAAGTGCTTTTATTGTTTAAACCCAGCCAGAGAACACAGTCTGGACATAAACCTGTTGGCCTGTCGTTTACCCCAACCATCTGCCTGTAACTCCAGTGCGTTACAATGTGTTTCATTCAAACACCATTACGTAATTCTGAAATTTTATAATATGCATACATCATTTCCAGAGTTGTGTATAAGAACCTTGTTGATGAAACAACATTTATTCAGTTGAAATATTTTGTCTAAATGATTGGCAGACAGTAAACAACTGATTTTGATACTTAAGAATATCATAAATGATGAGCTCATGGCAGCGTCTAAATCCAGATGCTAATGATAAGGAGCATCTATTTTCTATTGAATTTCTGAGTAGATTTATGGATGTAATTTTAGCAGTATGTATGACATCTGTGTACTCGAAGCTGACTGGGTTATGGCTCTAAGAAGAAGAGGTGCAGATTTCACCCAGCAATCAGCTGACTATTACCAAAATGCTTTGGAGTTGTACTAGACTGCTCTCATTATGTTCTTTTTCATGTAAATACATTTGTATCTTTGACTTTTTATTAGAAAATGCTGTTATTTTCCAATCCAGTTGCTCACTTTGTGCTGATTATTCAACTAAGAGTCCATCAGAGCCTTGGAAGTACTCCAATTGCCAGTCCGTCTGTCTGTCCAGGAAATATAAAAAGATAAAAAGCACATATGCTTAAGACCGTAACTAATCAAGCTTTTAATACCATGGCACTGTATATGAATGACCCATGAGCCTCGTGATAGCTAAAGCAGCTGGATCCAGGGAGAAGTGTTTTTTCTTCAGAAAGCTGTAGAAGTGTGTTTAAAAGTGCGGCTCTCCACAGCTACAGCCCTCCAGTGAGTACTTCTGACAGCCGGCAGATGAATGGACAGAGCGGAGGCCTGGGGAGTTGGGGGTGGGGGGGGTCGGGTTCTGAGATCAATGTACTCTGATTGGCCGCTGAATCAATCAATCAAGCCCTTGGGGAGCAGTGGAGAGCAACGGTGAGAGATTGAAGTGTTTTGTTTGGGTTAGCCCTATGGCCTGGCCCTGCTGGCTCAGTGTCAGTCAGGGGGAGCTTTATTTACTCCAACTACAAGCACTCTACTGTAGGACCCTCTTCAGGTCTAGACGTAATCCATACACACCACTCCACAAGTACTACAGGTCCCTCCTGTCACAAGCGATTACCACAGATACTGATCAATGCTCCCTTACAGTGATTTCACTATTGGACTCTAGAAATGCTCTTTTTCCAGGGGTATATCTTTTGTCTGCGAGCCAGAGCTTAAAACAAACATCTAAACAGAAAGACCTCTGACAGCAGCAGCACTGTCGAGAAGTTTCTTCTTTCATTAGTATTCATCTCAGGGGGGAACCCTATTTTGCATGCCATAATGAGTTTGAAGAAATTAATAAGCATCAGTTAAGCGGGATGTACTATAATTGGAAAGCTGAGCGTTTGGAATGGGTCCGTTCACACACGAGAAGCGCCGTTTTCCTACTGAGAATCTCGACAGTTCCATTGAAAGGAATCGGGTCTGTAAATGTGGAGATGAATCACTGCAGAAAGGTGAATCAATGTTGGAGAGGAGACTGTTTAAATGGGTGCGTTTGAATATGAATGCACATGGAGCCTCATGATAAAGTTGCTCACTTGTGTGCACGGTCACAGGGATATGGAAATGAAATAGTTTTAAATGAGATGAAGAAGAAAAGAGAAAGAAAATCCTCCAACGTGACAATGTTTTACTTGTTCTCATCTTAATGAGAGTGAGTCTGAGGTTAGGATTTGGATTTGTTTTTAAATCCTAAATTATTCTACTCCCGACTGCTTCAACCTCTTTCAATCAATTAGGCCTCGTTCACAAATGTTTCTCTATTGAATCTATTTAAATCAGGAAACATTCACAATGTTTTCTTATTTAATTTTAAAAGCATACATTCCATTCGTGAAATCATAAAACCCTTGAATCTTAACAGTAATTAATATATATAGATATATATATATATATATATATATATATATATATTATGGCATGCCGTTCAGGAAATTAAACCTTTGAATATATTGAATGAAACGTGAATATATTGAATGAAGTCTGAATATATTAAATTAAACAATAATTGAATGAAGTCTGAATATATGGAATGAACTTGAATATATTGAATGAAACATTGATATATGGAATGAAACTTTAATATATGGAGTAAAACCTTGAATATATTGAATGAAGTCTGAATATATGGAATGAAAACTTTGAATATATGGAGTGAACCTTGAATATATTGAGAAGTCTGAATATATGAATGAAACTTGAATATATTGATTGAAGTCTGAATATATTGAATGAAACCTTGAATATATTGATTGAAGTCTGAATATATTGAATAACTTGAATATATGATGAAACTGAATATATTGAATGAAACTTGACTGACGTCAGACTTCACAGCATTTTGTGTAACGTGTGGATGCTATAGCTAAAAGTGAGTGACAATGAGTCAGTCCGCTCACAATCTCGTTGCAGCAATATTAAACTATGAGGACATCATTAACACTGCGTGTACGGGCCAAAATCCCGCTGATACCCCTGATCAATACCGTTTTCCTGACAAGAAGTCGCTTCCTTTTTAATCGTGGCAGACAAAAACAGGCCAGGCGCTGTTTATCAGGCCAACCTCAGCATGCCTTCAACCACAGGAGTGCCCACAACACCCCAGTGCAGGCTCGGACTGGCAGTCTGTGCTACGGGCAAATGCCAGATGGGCCGGTCCATCTCGGCCACTCGGCCTCCGGTGTTTTTTTGTATGTATGTATTTGTTATTTTGTAGCCTTTGCAACATTTGCCCAGCAGCCCAAAATGGACTTGCGGCCAGGAGGGGGGGGGGGGTTTGTGTGGTGTGTTTTTGTT
>NC_040023.1:29403488-29495175 GCF_000972845.2 Larimichthys crocea
GCACACAGGAAGTGGTACATCAGGATGAATTCAGGGTTTTTTATTAGAATGTGTCATTGGATATATGTATTTTTGAACAGCAATGAAAGTTACACCATGAAACAAAACAAGTTTGCAACAATACACACTACACAACTGAGGTCACAAGCTACAGGCTCTCAGTCTGTGCTTTAAAAAAAAAGCAGTTATTACAACTATCTGCAAATACATGTACAGTGGTCCCTCATTTATCACGGGGCATACGTTCTAAAAATAAGCCGCAATAGATGAACTCTGCAAAGTAATCAGCTTTATTTTTTACAATTATTATACATGTTTTAGGGCTGTAAAACCCCTAACCACACACTTTTATACACTTTTCTCAGACAGGCATTAACATTTTCTCACATTTCTCTCTTATTTAAACACTCTCAAAGTTCAAACTTTGGCAGATTTAACAAAAATAAGTACAATACTGTATTAGTAAATGAAATCGTATTTCACAGTTCCTCTTTGACCTGGTGCCACTCCGCTGTAAGGGCTTTTTCCTCTGAAGGCCTTGGTGCAGGTGTTTTTTCCCGAGTGCAGAACATACAATGCATTTTGTGCAGTACTCCCTTAGCTAACCAGGATGCAGAACACAATGCACGTTCATACTGTATAGTACACTGTAAAAAAAAAAGCATGCAAAATTACACTAAAAAAAATCTGTGACACAGCGAGGCCGCGAAAGGTGAACCGTGTTAGTGAGGGACAACTGTATATGATATACTATATAATAATAGTAATAGAGAAACTCTGAAAAGATATTGCGAGGGAGCTAACAACAGCAGTTCACTAGTCGCCCTGCAAGTATCTCTGAAACTAAAGTATTACTTTTTGAATGAATGAACCACTTCATGTATTAAAACTAGATTCAGTTGGACATTTAAACATAGAGGCTTAGGGTGGTGGTTCTGCAGCCAGCCAGTTCCTACCATGAGAGACCTACCGTGAGAGTGGCAATGAAAAACAAAAAAACTTTCTTTAAGAGGCAGAAACTTGGAGCAGAACCCAGCTCAAGGCGGACGACCATCTTTAATATATTAATATATAAATATCTGATAATCAGTCACTCAAAGACAGAAAACTGAGACACCTCTGACTGCCACATAATAATTTTATTGAGAGAACTAGTTTGTAATCTAATGTAATCTCTTTTAATGGTGTCCCTGCATTACATTTTAAAACACTGTATTTGTGTTACTGGACTATATTTTGCCTGAACAACCCTGCGTGCAGAAACATTCTCGCCTTCAGGTTGTGCAGTTGCTGAGAGAAACACGAAGAGCAAACAGGAGTCGGACTTTCTGGTGGCGTCTCCTCCTGCAGAAACAACAGGAAGCACAAATGCTAATCTTGTACTGTTAACGACCGAGCTTTGGAGCATGCCCAGTGAGGAAACCCGAGCTCCTCATTGTACCAGAGCCCAGACAGGTGAGGAGCCTGCTGTTGGTAAAAAGAATGTTCTGGTAGGATGTACACACACAAACACACACACACACACACACACACACACACACACACACACAGAAAATCTCACACTCTGTTTGTGTCTTAAAGGCACACACAAAATGCAATTATTGCCAAATATTTTATTAGCACAGCCAATTTCTTCATTAATGCATTGTGACATGTTTCAGTGAGAAATATGAAAATGGTGAAAAATGTAATAAAATGGTAATGTTTGTCATTGTTTGTCTGCCCTTCATTAAAAAAAACAACCTATTCAGACTGACAGTGAGAGGCACGAGTTAAAAACGATCAACAATTCTGATGAATATCAATATTTAAAATAACAGTGTGTTTTTCTTTAGTTCCTAGTTTGCAGATTAAATGCATGTTAAAAAAACGTTTTTACACAGAAAAGACTCACGGCTGAAAGCTGAAAATCGTTTTCATACTTCAGATTTGTTTGCTTCTCACCTGTCCGTCATGTTCATGACTTTTTCTGTCCAAATGTGCAGAACAAAAAAGATGATTTGAACTGACTGAAAAAAAGATCACAGTACAAACCAATATTTCAATGCAATACAGTTTATTAATATTGTTATGCGTTACAGATGCAGGGCACATCAAAATGTCCACTGTGAAACAGGTTTCACTCCATATTTTTCTTTCTGTTCATATTTTAACTGCAAAATGTGAAAATATCAAAATATTTAGGCTCGATTGAAGGAACTTAACGTCACACAGCAAAAGAGTCTAGAAAAAAAAAGAGGAAGTGAAGCCACATACAGTTTGTAAAATAAAATTACTACTCTACTTCCTTATAAATCCAAACATTATTTTTTATGGAAAGTTTACAAATGTTACAAAAAACTATTTTAACTTCTATACTAACAAAGGAAGTACCCTTCAAAGTAAAGGTCTATGGTTACTCAACATAGGATTCTATAGTGCTCTATTCATGATTTAATGCAAACAATATACACACTATGTCTAGATACATAAATAAATACTTAGTATTACTGTTATTTATATATTGTTATTAATAAAGAAGTCATACATTTTATTAACCAGATTTATGGTCAGTGTAGTTCCATCTCTGAAGCACATTTAACTTGACAAACAAACAGTAACATCAGTATTAAAGCTTAGACCACAGTCACACTACATGATGTATGGAAGGGCCGTGTGTGTGCCTGAGCTGCTGCTCTGCTGGCATTTAAACCATCTTTGTGTGTGTGTGTGTGTGTGTGTGTGTACCTGGAGCTCAGCTGTGGAAAGAGCAGCATGTCTGTGGTATTGATCCATCTGAAAAGCAGACAACAGACTTCGGTGTTAGTTTTTGGGATTATCTCGATTTTTTTTGTTCCACATGAGGTATTCCCATCCCGTTTGAGATGTGTGTCCATATGCTCAAATGTCAGAGAATGTCACTGCAACCAGCACAGAGGAGCTCCACGAGCCTGCTGGGGAAAGAAGGGAAAAGATAAAAAAAGGTTAAACATCACAAACATTGCATTGTTGACTAGACTGCAGCACCTCTGAGGATGAAGAACTCATATTCACATTTTATCACTGTTGTTTTATTATGGGACATTTCTTCAAACGCTGCTTTGATGTTTTTTCTGTTTTTCTCATTAACGTCATCATGGAGTAAGAGGAGATGGTCTCTATCCATCTCACACACACACCAGCGGAGAGCTCATGGAGCAGTGTGTTGTCCCGCACTCAGACATACCTTTGTGAAGTGGTTTGAGGGTAGGAGGTGGGGGTGCTGGGTCTTAATGCTCTTTTTACAGTCCCATTAATCCCTCTGTTCACAATTTCACGCACAGCTTGGGCCCCGGTGTTATTTTCACAACCTTTCACCACTAATTCCTGTGAATCCTGAAACACAACACTTTCCCTTCTCCTTCTCCCTGCTGCATGTGTGTGTGTGTTTGTGTGTGTGTTTCAGCTTTATCTCTGATTCCCCTCATCCAAACCCGGGAAAAAGGCAGAAAGAAGAACGACAAACCTGTCTGCATGTTTATGAGACTCAGAGGAGAAGCTGGCAGTGTGTTCAGGACGTGCTAATGTCTGAAAGGAAGTATGTTTACACTGGAGGAGGGACGAGACAGTAGATCTGATCATCAAACACACAGAGACTATTTAATCAGGTAACAACATGCATACTTTAACTTCCTCACAAGTGAGCTGACAGATGATGATGAGGATAACCCATGATATATATAAGGAATCACTTACAAGATAATTACACGTTATTACAACTTTGGTCCTGTTGTTATTATAACACTGTACTGGTCAGATGTGGAAACACAGCTACCAACTCAGATGCCAATCAGTTCATATCAGTGTCTGGTATAGATTTTATGTGAAGGGTTGCATTAGAAACATGTTTAATGGAAATAAATGTTCATGTGTTGCATACTAATACTGTCAGGTTCAGACAGACAACTGGACCCACAGAGCAGATCAGAGACTGACAGGTGTGGTAAGGCGGTTTATTGACAGTCCGGATTCGGTACACAAAAGGCAGTCAGCGGGGCAGAAGTACAAAATCAAGAGGCAGGAAGAAAGTCCAAGAACAGGCAAGGGTCAAAAATCCAGAACACGGAGCAGACAGGCAGAAGTACAGGACGCTAGGCAAAAACGGGTCGAAGAAACAAACAGGGTTGGTACACGAGGAATCTATGATGAAAACGCCAGAGAGCTACTCACAAGGAAGAAGACAATCTAACAAGGACACACTGGGAGAGACAGGCTTAAATACACATGAGGGGAGGAGCAAACGAGACACAGGTGAAAACAATGGGCAATCACAGGGAGTAAAGACACCAGGAAAGAAACACAAAAAGGAAGTGAGGGAAACCAAAATAAAACAGGAAGTCTACCCACAAACTAAAAGCCTGACAAATACTAGAACACAGGGTGACCATCTCATTTTAGCATGGTACCAAGCTTATGTCCACTCAAATGAACTAAACATAAAGTACAGCTTTTGCAGGTATTTGGGCGAGGTGGATCAGCTGACCAACATTTCCATTAAACTGGTGAACCCTCAGATGTATTTTGAGCAGCGCCGATCTGAATGAATGGATGACGTACAGTACATGATAGTTTGCAGTATTTTAGGAGCTCAAAGGTAATCATGACAGGAAGTAACAATGCTAAGTGAACTTTCATAGTAAAAGTGATCCAAGACATTGGTAATAATCTTTTAAGCATCAACATTGGGTCCAGATCTCTTTACTGTCACCAGTAGAAATAAAAACAAAAATATGAATATGGTGCCAAAAAATCTTAGTTTAACTTAGCATAAATGCTGAAAGGTAGAGAAAGCAGCTAGCCTGGCTCTGTTCAAAGTTTAAAAATACACCTGGCAACACCTCAAAAAATAACATATGTCTCAGTTAAATTTGTATAGATATAGAAATATATATTTTTTTATTACTAACAAAAGGTGTGCTGGATAGACCACTGTGATATGACTTCTGCAACAGGCTTTGAAATAATTACAGTGTGTAATATATTTCTATTTGTGTATGGATTAAGTTGATTTGAGGATTGCCTTTAGACTTAGCCTTCAGAAATGCAGAACCAGGCCAGGTGTTTCACTCTGCTCACAGTTCTTTCTCTAAGGTTGCCTTGAGACTCCACTTCCTTGCTGTTGCAGACTGAAACTATGTTACTGTGTGATGAGGGAACTGCACCCCGGAACCTTTATTAATTAACCAGGAACCCCCTGAGAGATGCTTAGAGGTGTACCCCGCCTTGTTGATATTTGCTGCTACCTGTGAGATGCTACCTGTTTTATGTGTGAGTGCTGTTGCAAACGTTAAGTAAAGTCTGTTAACCGTCCAAAGTGTGCATGCATTATTAGCCATCCAAGGTTATACCACTTACTAAAACAGAAAAGATCCAGTGTGTAACATTTAGGAGGATCTATAGGCAGATATGGAATATATTATTCATGTATGTATAGTCATGCATGTATGTATGTTTTTATTAGTGTATAATCAGGTCGTCTTCCACAGAGTCTGTAATGTCAAACCTGATATGTATTTAGACAGTTTTTCTCCCATCGACCTTCATCAAATAACTTTAATCATTTCTGCAGCTAAGCTGTCTCTTAGACTCCATCCCAACCAGGCTGCTCAAGGATGTTTTACCTCTAGTTAGTCATTCTTTATTATCAGGATATGTACCACAGTCCTTTAAGGTAGCTGTAATTAAACCTCTTCTTAAAAAGCCCACTCTAGACCCAGAGGTCTTAGCCAACTACAGACCGATATCAAACCTTCCCTTTCTGTCTAAGATACTTGAGAAAGCTGTAGCTAATCAGCTGTGTGACTTTCTCCATAACAATAGTCTATTTGAGGATTTTCAGTCAGGATTTAGAGTGCATCATAGCACAGAGACCGCATTAGTCAAAGTTACAAATGACCTCCTAATGGCATCAGACAAAGGACTCATCTCTGTACTTGTCCTGTTAGATCTTAGTGCCGCATTTGACACCATTGACCATCAAATTCTTTTACAGAGACTAGAACATCAAACTGGCATCAAAGGAACCGCCCTAAACTGGTTTAAGTCGTATTTCTTAGACCAGTCTCAGTTTGTTCACGTCAATGATGAATCCTCCATGCATACCAAAGTTAGTCATGGAGTCCCACAAGGTTATGTACTAGGACCACTTCTATTTAGTTTATATATGCTTCCTTTAGGGAACATTATTAGGAATCACTCTATCAATTTTCATTGTTATGCTGGCGACACCCAAATATATTTATCGATCAAGCCTGATGAAACCAATCAGTTAACTAAACTCCAAGCATGCCTTAAGGATATAAAAAGTTGGATGACCTACAATTTTCTGATGTTAAATTCAGACAAAACTGAAGTTCTTGTAATTGGACCTTAAACACCCCAGAAACTCTCTTTCTAGAGACTTAGTTACTTTAGATGGGATCACCCTGGCCTCCAGCTCCACTGTAAAGAATCTTGGAGTTGTTTTTGATCAGGATTTGTCCTTTAATGTTCACATAAAACATATTTCGAGGACTGCATTCTTCCACTTACGTACCATTTCCAAAATCAGACGAATCGTGTCTCAAGCAGATGCATAAAAACTAGTCCACGCATTTGTTACTTCAAGGATGGACTATTGTAACTATTTGTTATCAGGCTGCTCCAATAAGTCTCTTAGGACTTTGCAGCTAATTCAGAATGCTGCTGCACGTGTTCTGACAGGAACCAAGATCAGAGATCACATCTCTCCCATTTTGGCTTCCTTGCATTGGCTCCCTATTAAATCTAGAATAGAATTTAAAATTCTTGTCCTTACTATACAAAGCTCTTCATGGTCAGGCACCATCAATCTAAAAGAGCTCATAGTACCTTACTACCCCTCTAGAACACGTGCGCTCTCAGGATGCTGGGTTCCTTGTGGTTCCTATAGTCTCCAAAAGTAGATTGGAGCCAGAGCTTTCAGCTATCAGGCCCTCTTCTGTGGAACAAACTACCATCTGGGTTCAGGAGGCAGACACGGCATCACTTTTAAGATAGACTTAAGACTTTCTTCTTTTGATAAAGCTATGGTTAGGGCAACTCACGTCATCCCTTAGGAATGCTGCCATAGGACTACACTGCCGGGGGACTCTCCTATCTCTCTCCTCTCCTCTCTCTCTCCTCTCTCGTCTCTCTCCTCTCTCTCTCTCTCTCTCTCTATATATATATATATAGATATATAATAATAATATGTATATAATATATAATATATATATATATATATATATATATATATATATCCAGTGTTGATGTAGGACTGAACTCCAGTGTGTCATCACACCAAGACATCACTGGTGGTTACTGGTGTAACAAAGCTGACTTTTGACCAAACCTGTATGGGGATAGATGAAACAAAGTTATTCTTTGATGCACAGACATGAGAGCTGTATCAATCATCTCATCTCATTGTAAAACAAAGTTAATAATAAACTATTAAAATATATTGGTCCAATGACATCATCAGAGCAGCAACATGTGAATGTCATGTAATTATGGACTCAGTGAAGCATTCAGCTTTTAACAATTATACGTGAATATAAATATGTAAATATTTAACTGGCACACAAATATATGAGCTCATTGCTGCCTTGTTTTTTCCACTGATACATCTGTCTTTAGACTAAGCGTTAGTAATTTAGTCTCTTTTTATCTTATTCTCTGTTGTTCACTGGTGTAGATGAATTTGTCTGAAAGAGTTGATTAGTTATGGTTATTTATGACAAGAAAATCAGACAAGTAACATCCACAGTTTAGTTTAAACAACACTTCAGAGTTTAGACATCAGCACCCAAAAACCATAAAGAAATCATCAATTCAAACCATTTCAGAGTTTAGAAATACCACCATATCTGTGTCTGTTCATTCCCATGTGCATATGTTGTGGTGGTCTTCATGTTTTTGATCAGCAGCATATCATCCTTATGCTGCTCTACAATTGTTGGACAGTTACTGTGAATCAACATCTAGTCTGTAGACGGCTGCTGTGATTGTTTCGTGTCTGCTAACTGGCTCATTGACCAACATTCATGCATGCTGATGTCGAGGATGTTTGTTAGCAGAGGTACAATGTATATATAATAATATGTAATATTTACAGAGAGTTTTGTTGCGTTTTTTTTCTGCAGTTTTATCAATTACTGCAGTTTGACTTCATGTATTTGAGCATTGGTTGCTTCCATGCAGAACTCCAATACACAGTGATGAATTACAGTAATAGAATAAAATTAAACATAATAACAACAATAATAGTATATAAAATAGCAGTTTATATATATATATATATATATAATATAGATATAATAATATATATATATATATATATATATATATATATATATATTATATATATATATATATATATATGAAAGCAAAGTTTAAGTATTTAGCTATCAAGATCTGCCAACACTACAATGTAGTTTTATATGTGAAATAGGAAAAAGTCACCAGTAATTTCAACTTTCAAAAAAATGAAATAAAATGAACAAATAAAAGTACAAATTAATCAAAACTGCACAACATTGATGCTACCTATCTGAGCTGAAGATCAGCATTCACACCCAGTCTAACAAAGCATAGAAACCTTCTATTCTCCAGTCATTTAGAACCCAAACAGAAGGACAAACACACCAATCTTGTTGATTTTGGGGCAAAATCCAGCTGGGTAATCTGTTCAAAGTCTGGTGATAAACTTCACATATACTGTGTTGTTCTGCATTTCAAGGAAGAAAGAATAGTGTATGCGACTGAGGGCTCTCGGCCATCTGTCTGCTGCTGGGACCACCATAGCAGAGTGTGTAACAGCAGTTCTGTGCCAGAACAAGTTGAGTGTTTCACAAGATAATGGGGAACAAAGGAAAAGTCATTGTGCCTTACACTGATCTCTCACCTCTACATGTACCCATCCCACACTCCCAGCCTCCTCCCTGCTCTGTCTGCCCCTGTTACTCCATCAAAACCCTCAAAAAAAAGGCCTTATATCTCCTCAACGTCCCACCACATGGCACACCATCAAAACACCACTATTCACCAAGCGGCAGATTGCTGTTGAAGGAGACCACATACGTTCCAGCCTTAATGTCCAACTACAACTGGCCCTTTCTACCTCCTCCAACATACTTCTTTAACATACAAATTGGCTGTTTTGTGCGGCTGAATTGGAGATTAATTGCACACACCATTTGGCGGTGCTTGTTCAAAAAGACCGTGGCCTTTTTTTCTTTTTTCCACAGTGTCCCGGTGATTGAGGTTAGAGATTAGGCACTGGAGATTACTCCACACTGCTTTCTTTGTGAGGCTGTGCAGAGGCAGGCTGGATTACACTTTAACATCCTCTGGAGCAGGTGGTTCTCATGGGGACAAGCCAAGCAGCCACTCTGTCCTCCTTTCACTCCACCATACATTAACAGCACACAATCAGCACGCAGTATTGACTCTTACCAAGAATAGATACTCGTCGTAACATCTGTGAGCAGAAGTCTTAGTAATGTGTTCATGTCAGTAATCTATACCCTCACCTCTAGGTCCAAATAATACATCATGTGCTGGAATTGTTAACTAAATATTTAACATGAGTTTAATCTGTGTCCATCAGCACACAGCTTCATGATTTTTATGACAGAAGAAAGACTTGTTCACTGCATCAGCTGTTTTCCACAAAATATCCATTTAGACTTTAAGCCATTCTAGTGTAATAGAAAAGTCAGTTGACCCACCACTTTGGTTTAAGATTTTAAAAAAATGCTGGATTGATTGCTATGAAATCTCATGCAGATGTTCATACTCTCCAGAGGATGCATCTCTCAGACCTTTCAGGTTTATGACCTGCAAAATGAATCCCATCAGCCTCAGCTGTACTTTACGTTTGGTGCCAATTGGTGGACTAGTTAACTTACTACACCAAAATGACTGCCATAGTCAGCCCTGTTTTCTACAAATTATGTTTATATACAACACATCATCGCCTTTTTCATTAAACATATTGCAATGCAGCTTTTCACATGAAGTTTAGACCAGACTGATGTGCACAGATAACAGTTAAAGGAAGCTGTAACAAAACGGGTTGAACACGAGAAGAAAAGGCACTAAACCAACTGATTCCAGACTGATTAGTTCTCCTACCTGTGCTAATTAGAATCAGCTCGGTTAGTGGATAGTTATAAGCTGTCTGCAGGCTGTAGGCTTTGTGTTTACTACAGATATGAGAGTCATTTCACTTTTGACAAAAGACAAATCTGTGTATTTTCCAAAATGTCAAACCATTAACCAAAGTCCTGATGTTCTGTGGAACAGAGCTACTGTCAGTAACTAGAGACACTAACACAAAGAATACAAAGGATTAATAATAAAACGGGGGAAAATAAGTGCAAATCCAAAATTTGACCCTGACAGGTGTGTGGAATGTTTTCTAATTTTCTCACTGTGAATATGTAACTCAGAAATACTAGAACACACACAAACACACACACTCTGAAGTAATTGGCCGCAGGCTCAGTGCTCGATAATGAAACCAGTTAAGTTAACAGACAGTTAAATGTTAAACTGGGACCAGACCGCAGTGACAGCCAGTTTTTTTCCAGGAGTCACCATTCATCGCAATCATTAGTAGATATCTGAGTGGTCAGTTAAATATTTTGGTGAACAGGAAGTGTGTTAACAGCTTTTAAGTACAGTTTGAATGTGTGTCAGTGATCACAGTCTGTCAAACATTCCTCTGAGCACTGCTGTACCTCTCCAGACTTCATTACACTATAAAAGGAGCTGTCCACCTGACGCTCTCTGACATTTTTACCAGTCACCTGACCTTCCCCACCCACCTGCTCGCCTATTTCCATTTCACCTCGTCAGCCTTGCAGTACTTAACCAGCCCGCTTCCTCATAGTCCTTTCGTTTTATGCCATTACTTTCCAATCTGTTACCTGGTAATCTACCATCTGAATCCACTTGCCTCATTATATGGATTTTGCCTTCCTGTCAGTTCCTGGTTGGATTTTTTTATTTGCCTGTTTTGGACTTCCTGTCTGGTCACCCTGCCTCCCTCATGGCCCCATAGGCTGAGCCTTACAAATATGTTATAAATAACTGAACTCAGCGAGAGCATTTGAAATGCAGCAGCAGACGAATCCAGACTTCTATTAAAGATATGAGGACTCTCTTCTTCAACCAAATCACCAAACATTTCCTCTAGAAAATCTAGAGTGTCCATTCCAGGGAGTAGGTTTAGTGAAAGCTGAACTTTCTTTAGCAAACTCTGAGTTTCTCCTGCAGAGTCTGAAGAAGCTGTTTCATTTCTTCTGATTCAGCCCATGTCAAAGCACATACAGTCTTCAGTATTAATCATTTGCAGAAGTTTCAACTTTCTAGTTCTGTTCCTCAAGAACTTTGAACGATACTGATCAATGAATGATCACCTCATGTTTGTCTTGGTGTGATTGGTTTCGAGTAATCATATGATATTATGAGATAATGTGAATATTTCTGAGTGAGTAGGATTGTGGTCACTAAAAAGGTGAGAATTGGCGAGTCCCTGTGAATAAAGTTATAAAGAGTAGAGTGAAGAAATAAAGTTGACTTGAACTGGATTCAAAATATTTTGCGTTCTTTTATAGTATGTTTTTCCTCCAGTCCATAGAGTCCAGTCCATAGGCTGAGCTGTGATATGACAGAGTATGCAGTATTCTGTAGTAGCGTGTGACCGAGTCTGTATCTTTGCAGCTAGATAGATAACTAACATAGCTAGTTAAACTAGCAGACTGTAGCTGTGATCATGATTCTAACCATCTGATGACAGAGCTTTAACCGTTGCTGTCACTGTGATTGTGGCTGTAACCATGGCTGTGCTCTGGTTGTTATCATTATGGTTGTCATATCTGATAGAAAGCATTGCGGGTTCAAACCCTGCGTAGCTTAACGATGCATTCTTGGCTAACGTTCACAGGGACAGTAAAGAGCAGTCACAGTACCCATAGCATCATCGAGTCCGAGCAATAACCACATCCACAGCTGCAGTGGAGCTCCCAGCTGGTGACTGCATACTGTCCGAGCGCTGGCTTTTGAAAGGAGGAAGAAGATGTGAGTGTATCGTGAGAAGTGTGACATCATCTCTTCTCCACTGTTACAGTATAATCAGATGCCAGTTAGGTCAGCAATAACAATATTTTCATCAAGTTTTTATATTAGTCAACTAAACACAGGACTCAAGCACATATCCTGAATCCTCAAGAACACATATCAAAGAGCTAAACATACTACATACAACAGGCCATCCCAAAATGAAGAGAGGAATGGAACAATCTGCAATCACAACTCCTCTGAATATTTTTTTTGGAGGTTTCAAAATCAGTGAGCCATCTTGGATTTCAGCATCCTAGGAATGTTATTTACGTGTGGATGTGTGTTTGTGATTATAACCTCCTGTGGCAGTGATAGCACATTACTACAATATCTGCAAAGCCTTTCCATAAACTGACAGTGTATTATAACTAGATTGGATAAACATTAACTGTACCTATGGATCAGGGGAAGATCAGAAAATATTATGACCCTGTTAATATTTTAGGTCCTGTCCTGTCCTTTGTTAGACAGTAAGCAGGAAGTTCTCTGAACACAGTATGGACAGATGAGGATCTATCACTGCTGTTAAATGTGAAAGACTGGTAAGTTCAATTCTCTTGTATCAGAAGCTTCATTGGCACAGTAAATGACACATTCATCTGGTGACTAGTTAATTTTTGAGGAGGTAACAGGTTAATCAGAAGTTCACGCACACAGTTTGACCCGAGTCAGACCTCAGACATGGTGTGGTCACTAGCTGTGCTGTTCTGTGGCAGTAAACATGTCTGTCCTGGCTGAGGTGCAGGTTACACATGGACTCCCTCCCCTGGCAGATTTATGTGTGCTCTGACAGCAGGGGCTTCCACCTGCACAAACACTGTCCCTGACTGCTGCTCATTGTGATAACAAGACCTGCAAAGCAGCTCCCTGGACACAGCCTCTCCATGACCTGCAAAACCATGCGGCACACGCGCACACACACTGCTGACTGAGCTCATGTTGGAAAAAAGTCTCTTTTTACTCCTACCTTTAAAGACTATTGCATTTCAGGTTGATACATCTGAGGTTTATACATCTTCATGCACCCAATAAGTAAAAGCGGTTCAGTGAAGGGGGAACCCACCTACACTCGGTTTACAGTGTAAATGTTGCATGTTCATAGAGACCAAAATCCAGCAAAACAGACGTTTTACTATTGTAAACTCCTGCAGGTTCTAATTCAACACTGCAGTGGCTACACTCACAGTGACTACATGCACTGTCTGGGAGTAGCTGTACTTCACCAATTTTATTAGATGAATCTGTGAGGCATCCAATATGGTCGTGATTCCCTTTTTGGTTTTGTAGATGCATTAATCATTAACAAATCATTTATAGTCATGTAATTTATTTGTGCATAATTGGTCGACATGTCATAAGACTTAACTCAGTTCTGCTTTGTTCTGAACCACTGTCATCATACTGCTACAATGACAAATAAAGCCTTCATCCAATCCAATCCAATTCAATCATGTCTAATGTCAGTGTCCACTTCAAGCGGCAATGAAGCCAGTGTGGAAGTGACAAAACAAGTCAGTCCCCATGTTAAAATGTCCAACTGCACAGCAGAAATAAACATGTTTACAGCCTGGTACAACTGTACTTTACTCACATATACAGCATCCATTATATTTACTGTCAGTGGTCCACTTGTGTTTTCTTTTCTTCATTTGTGTTTTCATACAGGTAATAGAGTTTTAAAGGTGCAGTGTGTAAGATTTGGGCCCTTTATTTTCAGAACAAGGCAGACATGGAATATAATATTCATAACTATGTTTTCATACATGTATTGTTATGAACATTTCTATCCTTTGGTTACACAGTGCCCTCTCCATGGTGGTGACCCTCTACTGTACGTAATGTACATGGGTCAAAGACTTCAATATATCTGGATTATTTAATCAATATTTCAGCGTTCAGTGATCTAATGACACGTTTTTGTGAACCCACTTTTTAATTTCATCTACTATGTGAATGAATAAATTGGATTTTGATTAATCTTAAACTGACTGTTTTGTTTGAAAAATAATTTCTATTGATTTGTGATTGATTTCTGTGTGATTGAGAATGCTTCTGTAATGCTTGTTTTGTGCCTATTCTGACTGTGCTCCCTTTTGTCTCACTGAAACCTGGCTGCAGAATGATGAATATGTTAGCTTAAATGAATCCACTCCTCCCAGTCATTGTAATACTCATATTCCTCGAAGTACCGGTTGAGGTGGTGGAGTTGGAGTATATTTGATTTAAGTCTATTAATAAATACTTTACTGTCTCTCTCTCACCCAGAAAACATTACAGCCAATTTTATTTGTTACAGTATATCAAGCTCCTGGTCCTTATTCTGAATTTTTATTTGAATTTGCAGAATTTGCATCAGGCTTGATCCTTAAAACAGATAAAGTAATTATTGTAGGTGATTTTAACATTCGTGTGGACAACCACAATGATAGTCTTAGTACTGCGTTTATCTCTCTATTAGACTCAATTGGCTTCTGTCAGAGTGTAAATAAACCGACTCATTGTCTGAACCACACTCTTGATCTTGTTCTCTCATATGGCATTGAAATTGATAATCTAATAGTCTTTACACAGAATCCTCTTCTGTCTGACCATTTTTTAATAACCTTTGAGTTCATACTACCGGACTATAAGCCTTTGTGCAGAAACTCCTAGAGCAGATGTTTATCTGATAGTGATGTAGCCAAATTTAAGGAAGTGATTCCTTCAGCATTGAATCAAATGCCATGTCTAACTGTAACAGAGGACTTGTCTGCTTCCTTTAGCCCCTCACAAATAGACCATCTTGTTGATAGTATTACAGGCTCATTACGGACAACTCTAGACTCTATTGCACCTCTGAAAAAGAAGATAATTAAACAAAGAAGGCTAGCACCATGGTATAGCCAGCAGACTCGTAAATTAAAGCAAGAGGCACGTAAATCTGAACGCAAATGGCGCGCCACTAAAGTGGAAGAATCTCATCTAGTCTGGCAAGATAATCTCAAAACATACAGGAAGGCTCTCCGTAATGCCAGAGCAGCCTATTACTCTTCTTTAATTGAGGAGAATAAGAACAACCCCAGGTTTCTCTTCAGCACTGTAGCCAGGCTAACAGAGAATCACAGCTCTACTGAACCATCTATTCCTTTAGGTCTAAGTAGCAATGACTTCATGAGCTTCTTTAATGATAAAATTATAACTATTAGAGACAAAATCCATCACCTCTTGCCCTCAACAGGCATTGATCTGCATTCTGATACAGCAAGTTTGGAAACAACTGTAAAACCTGACATATATTAACTTCAATGATTTTTTTCATCTAAGCCATCTCTTAGACCCCATCCCAACCAGGCTGCTCAAGGATGTTTTACCTGTAGTTAGTCATTCTTTATTGGATATGATTAATCTGTCTTTATTATCAGGATATGTACCACAGTCCTTTAAAGTAGCTGTAATTAGACCTCTTCTTAAAAAACCCACTCTAGACCCAGAGGTCTTAGCCAACTACAGACTGATATCAAAACTTCCCTTTCTGTCTAAGATACTTGAGAAAGCTGTAGCTAATCAGCTGTGTGACTTTCTCCATAACAATAATCTATTTGAGGATTTTCAGTCAGGATTTAGAGTGCATCATAGCACAGAGACCACATTTAGTTAAAGTTACAAATGACCTTCTAATGGCATCTGACAAAGGACTCATCTCTGTACTTGTCCTGTTAGATCTTAGTGCTGCTTCTGTACTAGGACCACTTCTGTTCAGTTTATATATGCTTCCTTTAGGGAACATTATTAGAAATCACTCCATTGATTTTCATTGTTATGCTGACGACACCCAATTATATTTATTGATCAAGCCCGATGAAACCAATCAATTAACTAAACTCCAAGCATGCCTTAAGGATATAAAAAGTTGGATGAAATAGAATTTTTTGGTTAAATTCAGACAAAACTGAAGTTCTGTTAATTGGACCCAAACACCTCAGAAACTCTCTTTCTAGAGACTTAGGTACTTTAGGCGGGATCACCCTGGCCTGGTTTTTGACCAGAATTTGTCCTTTAACGTCCACATAAACCAAATGTCGAGGACTGCATTCTTCCACTTACATAACATCGCCAGACGCATCGTGTATCAAGCAGATGCAGAAAAACTAGTCCATGCATTTGTTACTTCTAGGCTGGACTATTGTAACTCTTTGTTATCAGGCTGCTCTAATAGGTCTCTTAGGACTTTGCAGCTAATTCAGAATGCTGCTGCACGTGTTCTGACAGGAACCAAGATCAGAGATCACATCTCTCCTATTTTGGCTTCTTTGCATTGGCTACCTGTTAAATCTAGAGTAGATTTTAAAATTAACCTTACATTAACTTCACCTTACATACAAAGCTCTTCATGGTCAGTCACCATCATCTACCCCTCTAGAACACTACACTCTCAGAATGCTGGGTTCCTTGTGGTTCCTATAGAGCCAGAGCTTTCAGCTATCAAGCTCCTCTTCTGTGGAACAACCACCAACTACCATTTTGGGTTTGGGAGGCAGACACGGTCAACACTTTTAAGAGTAGACTCAGGGCCGGTTTTAGCTATGGGCAATGTGGGCGACCACCCAGGGAACAGTTTCCGTGAGGGGCGCCCGAAAAAAAAAAAAAAAAACGGTGCTGAGTAGACTTAAGAATTTCCTTTTTGCTAGCTTAGCTTTGCGAGCTTATAGTTAGTGTTATAGAATTTTCTATCCTTAGGTTACACGAGGTCACGTGTGGGCCTTGAGGTCCTCAGCATTATTAATTGTTTAACTTTGTCTGTCTCAACACTGTGGTGGCCAGGGTCAAAGAGACCCTATTGCTGCCTTCCTAGACATAATAGATAGCTGCCGCTGACGTTCCAATCTGAGTAAACAGACATCTGTGTCTCCAGACTAGAAAGTGTTGACAATAACACCTCCATTCTCCTTGACTAATTCTAAGGCGTGTAGTATTTGTGGTGTTATCTTGGGGTTTAAAGTCTATCCACCAGGATGAGTTCAGCAGAATGTGAGACCGACTCAGGCACTTCTGATGAACTTTGAGAGTGTCTCTAATTCTCCTTGGCCAAGCATCAATAAATAATACAGCATAAGACATCAGAGGCTCCTGAACACTTTCTTCCTTCCTGACCTCACCATTGACCTTTGACTTCAGCAATTTCTCCACAACAGTTAGGGCTGGCTCAGGTCATCCCTTAGTTATGTTGCCATAGGACTAGACTGCTGGCTTATGATCTATAAGAGGGGATTGTTATGGAATTCTCTATCCTTTGGTTATTCAGGGTCATGCATAGGCCTTGAGGTCATAGACAGTGACAGCACTAAATCATATCAGAGAAGACTCTCTCTCGTTGGTATGCAAGGCCGCTGTTTTGAGTGCTGGAGGAGTGCAGGTGCCAGTTTATCTCGACGCTATGGTGACCAGGGTCGAAGAAACTGAATGTTGGCCTCCTTGACTAACTTGCCCATGAATGTCAATGTCATTGGCATAAACAGACAACAGTGTCTCCAGACTAGAATGTGCTGAAGGTGAACACTAACATGGTCTGTCTGACATGGTATGACATCTGTAAGGGTTTAAAGTCTGACCACCAGCATGAGTTGGACAGAATAGAGACCAACTCATATGCAAACCTGGTTGTAGGTGAGAGTGTCTCTGATACTTCTTGATCAAGCTTCAATAAATATTTCAGCATAAGACATCAAGGGCTCCTGAACGCTTTCTTCCTCACTTTGTAAAGCCCTCTGAGGCAAATGTACTTTGTGACTTTGGGCTATACAAATAAAATTTTATTTGATTTGATTTAGGTCCTCTTTCATGGAGGCCGCTGTATTGAAACACCATGTTTCTACAGAATTTAACAGTGACTCTAGATATGGCCCTTAAAGTGTTGTTTCTCCTTTACACTAAAAAGGTGAGGGTGAGGAGATTGATGTCTATATCTTGTTATGACTGTGGTCATATTTTTGTAGTCTGCTGTGTGTTTGCTTGTGTGCCCTGTGTTTTTTATTGTCAATTTCACATGTAAATAGGGATGTGCTATCCCTGGGAGATGATTGGTGGAGTGATTCCAGGCCCTAGCCCGTGATTTGCTGCAGCTGGGACCCACCTGACACAAACAAATATTTTCCAGATAGAATTGTTTTAGTTGTTGTTTTGGCCTTGGTCCACCCTGGAGCTGATACCTTAGTTATAGTTGTTCGATCTCTGAGTGTTGTGAATAAATCATTTTCTTTTCATTCCAAAATCTAAAACTTGTTGTAGAGGCTACTTGGGACTCGGGGAAGATGGGGCCCTTTCTAGTTATGCTCTAGGCACCCCTAGACTGGGGCGTAACAATCTCTATTATCATTGCCAGAAATAAAAGAAAATGCCAAACAAACCAAAAATCTTTAAAGTTATCATTCTAATATTAATCTTGAATTCATTCATTTCATGGTTCATTGTTAATGTATTATGATTCTTTATTAATGTGTAAATTATAAAGAAAATAATAGAAATGCAAAAAAACAGTGGCTCAGAGTTCCTTGTTCCTCTCAGACCTCTCAACAAGATGTGACTGTGATCACCAGAACACACCACAATGTCCATGTGTAGTGTGTAGAGTACTGTCAACATTATGCTAAGTTTATGTCTGAACAAATGACATATTATATTAAAATACATAACTTTAGTACATACATTTCATGAAATATACATGTGGGACAAGAGAGGTGGGGCCATCCGTCAGATGCTCAGATGGATCATGCTCCTGCACGCTGTATGAAGTGACTTTTGGTCAGATGCTTGCAGGGGTCCTGGAGGTGTTAAAAAGGTCATTGTGAAGAGCTGGTCTCCCTGACACGGAACAGAGGGCGGCCTTTAGACTGCCTGTCTGCATTACTGGGACGGTGGAGGGGTTAGGAGCCAGGAATCATTTGGATTGACCCACAAAAACTCACACACACACACTTTTACACCTGTCGTATTTTAAAATAACAAACTTTTTCACACATGCACATGAATATGTGGTGACACTGGACAAGCGCGTTAAGCACGCAGTTGGTGTGCGAAAGAAACATTTGAAAAACAACATTGAGAGTAATTCACACACTCCATTAGTCTTTGCCCTCTCTGCTGGCCCAGCATACATGACTACAGCTGGGTGAGTGTGTGGAGACTGACACTGAAATGGCTCTGCTCGCTGCTCTGCGGTCCTTTTTTGAATGACCAACTCGACAAATTCTTGACCGTGGATAGAGACATCACTGTCATTGACACTCCACTTATCTAGTGCTCACAGGGTATCAGCCGTCACGGCATCGTCTGCCCTTCGACAATCAACAATGGTTCTCACACGCTCATAACTGCCTCTCCTCAGCTCTTTGACGTCGCTGCTGCTACTGTCACTGTCAGTATTGTGTCTATTTGCCACGTAGAGAGGTGGGTGCAAATGTCTCATTGAGTATAGACATAAAGGAGAGTCGCCTCTTACACAAAGCAACATGAGGCTTTTTAGAATAAAGGCCAATCAACAGGCCATGATCAGTGCTCTAAAATGTTTCATATTTAGGTAACTGTAATAGATAGATAATTTGCTGTCATGCATTAAGTCATAAAGAGAGAAAAAATATGAGCAAACTACAGATTATGTAAAAAAATATTCAAAAAAAAGTACTGTTAAATATCTCTTACAGGTACCAGGTACCAGAGAGGAGGTCTTGGCCTGTGTATCTGTATTCCAGATATCTGTAAGCTACACCAGAAGCCTTGAAACATTGCCCATGAAAAATCTCTTGTCATTTGTCAAAGCAGCAAGTCCTACAAGCTAAAAGGCAGAAGGCCTTTTAGTTTCCATATGAACAAAAACATTTGACTAATTAAAAATACCCTTACCCTCAATACTTTCAATGTATAAAGGATTAAAATCTATTACTACAAGTAAAAGTGGAAAATACTCTGAGTAAATGTTCTGTCTTTAAATGTTACTTAAGCATTACATAAGTATGATCAGCAAGATGTCAGGTATCAAAAGTACAAAGGCTCATCATTCATAATGTGAGGGTTATATTGACGTCCAGTTTATTATTGGGTCTTGTGCGTAAATGTGTAAGTGGCCGGGTCACTGTAAAAAATCCAACACATGCAATTTGTTTAGATTTACTTAAAAGGTCCAGTGTGCAAAATTTAGTGGCCCCTAGTGGTGAAATGCAAATTGCAACCAAATGAATACTCTTCCACACCTCACCCTCTACTTCCAAGCATATAAGAAAAACTCTGGCCGAAGAATTTACATTAAAATTAAAAGGCAAAATTTAGATGAATATATGGTTTGTCTTTTCTAGGCTACTGTAGAAGAATGGCGGTTCAACAGACTCCATGGAAGAGGACCCGCTCTTCCATGGAGGGCAATGAAAATACAATGATTCTTATTTTCAGGTGATGATAAACGAATGAGAACATACTACTGAATATTGTATTCCATTCCTGTCAATGCTCCTACATCTGGACCTTTAAGTATATTCATAAGCTAGTATAATAAATAAATAAATAAAAAAATAAAAAAATAAATAAAATGTAAAATATAGCCCAGGATTATTAGCCCTGTGCTACAACGTGTCTATGCGTAAAGCTCAGTGGTTGCAGCATATATAACATGCATTTAGATGTTCGCTTATGTAATGGTCTATCTAAGATTTCCAGGTATTGTATATTTTAATAGATCATTATCAATTATCAGTGGTTACATTACATTACATTACATTATTATCAATCACTCACATTATAAGCACAGCAGTCGGCAGATCACTCCATTCATCAAAATGTTCACTATTGCACACAACTCTCAGCCAGTCCACGTTGATGACATACAGTCCATCAGTTAATATGAGTTATGATGTATCAAACCATGTGGAACCCCATTAACTTCCACTGTATCTATAAACTATTCAGCACACACTTCAAAATGTTAAAGCTCAGCATGACAGTGGATTGATCTTCAGCCTATTATACAAGAAATCTTACTACATTGAGTACAGAACATTAAACATCATCTATGATATCCAAAACACACTAAATAGCTGAACCTAGTGTGTAGCACCCTTGCAGATTCAGAGACACTCGAGCAGCCTATTTGTTCTCTCAGACCCAGAAACATCAGTCTAATTTAGGTCCAGAGGTATCGATCACACCCTTCGCCGGGTGCACACATTATTCCTTTCACCATTTCTCAACCTCAGCCCACTTTAGTTTTCTCAAATGAAACTGAAGCTCTGCTTTGAGCTTCGGTGTCTGATTGATTTGCATTCTGGTGAGGAAAATACATGTCTAGTATTCATATTTTGTCTGGTCGGAGTGGGAAGTGTAAGGTGATATTTCACTTCGGAGCCTGGTTATTTCTTTCTGGCCTTAGGTTACCAGAGGGCAGGAGTTGCCAGAGGGTGAGGGGATTGACACATGCGGTGTGTGGATGGTCAGGTGGAGAAAGGAAGCACTAATTTAGTGCCACTGGCCGTCTATTCTCGGCCTGTTGAGGTTGCATTTCTTCTACACTGTCAGACTCTCAGCCATTTGTCATTGTATCAATGCTGCATTTACATGCACAGACTATTCTCTTCTAAACATGACTTGTTTTGGATAAATTCATAAGAGGCCTGATCATGATGCCTGGCTTTCTTAAAAATGATCACTGTGACATGGGAATCGTGGCACGCTATGCACATTGTTTCTACCAAAAAAAAAGTATTGGGTTGTCTTATTCAGTTGGAAATGGATGATCAGTGATAAAATCTCCGCTCAGTGTTGAATCAGCTTCAACTGTAACATTTTATTGTCTGTGAAGTAACCTGCAAGTAACCTGTGGTGGCCACAAAAGACCAGAGATGTTTTATGTACGCAAACTACTTCCTTTCTTCAGTGGCACCTACCTGTGTTGCCCACTGTTGTGGAGAAACTGCTGAAGTCAAAGGTCAGTGGTGAGGTCAGGAGGGAAGAAAGTGTTCAGGAGCCTCTGATGTCTTATGCTGTATCATTTATTGACGCTTTATCAAGGAGAATTAGAGACACTCTCAAAGTTCATCAGAAGTTCCTGAGTCGGTCTCACATTCTGCCAAACTCATGTTGGTGGATAGACTTTAAACCCCAAGATAACACCACAAATACTATACGCCCAGAATTAGTCAAAGAGAATGTCTTTACCCATGCAGGTGTTATTCTCAGCATATTCTAGTCTGGAGACACAGATGTCTGTTTACGTCAATAGGAACATCAACGGCCAGCTATCTATTATGTCTAGGAAGACAGCAATAGGTCTCTTCGACCCTGGCCACCACAGTGTTGAGATAGACTGGCACCTACTGTTCCCAGTCAAAGCCAAACAATTAATACTGCTGAGGACCTTAAGGCCCACACGTGACCTTGTGCAACCTAAGGATAGAAAATTCCACCCACAATGCAACTTGATTGCAGACAGTTCAGAAAGAGATTTAGTGTTGTGCTTGTAGCTCAAGCTGAGATGTGGAGCAGCTGCAGAGGTCTGGTAAGCTCACTTTTTTCTAACTCCAAACTGACATCACTTGAGGCCATTTATCAGATTTATCAGACACAACTACAGCCTCCAATTTTGGTCACATATGCAGTCCTACATTTGACTTTGATGTGTAAAATCAGTGGAGCTCCCATTTAATATCAGAAGTGCTGATTTACGCTGGTTCAAAGTTCCAAACTCTAGTTAGATCTTTTCTCGTACTGATGGGTTGCTGAGCTGAGACAAACATGGTCTAGACCATACTCTTTAAAGTATTATTTACAGAGACCCAACAATTCCCACCATGAGCAATCAGTTGGTGACAGTGGCAAGGAAAAACTTCCTTTAAGAGGCAGAAACCTGAGCAGAACCCAGCTCATGGTGGGTGGCCTTAGTGGACTTAGTAAACAAAAACATGCTATGACTAATGTTCCTCAGTCAAATGAATGATTCATTCAAGGAAACAACAAGATCGACATGAGTAATACCTTACGCAGGGTCTGACCGGCAGCCAGCCTCTCAAGTTGTCATCAGAAACTGCCTAATGCAACTTCATTCAGACGGTACAGCGTCCTGCGTGTTGCCAGTAAACCAAGCTGTGTTGTTTCAGGCACACTATGGCTTCACAGATGTGAAGTTTAAAGCCTGGTGATATTAAAATCATGAGCCTCATTAAACTCAGTTATTTATGTTCATCTAAACCCCCATGCAGGAACCCCGGCCAGTCAGATCAAATCTCCCTGGTAGTGCGGTGGTCGTGAATTGTCATCTGAATAACAGCAGCTGTGAGAGCCTGTAGAGTCGGGCTGACTGATGTCTTGGCTAAGGATGCTCCCGGATCACAATAAAACTGTCACAGGCATTTTATCATCTGCATTCCCCTCTCAGGACATTTCCACACATCTTAAATTTCCATGATATGAGCAGCAAGAAGGACCCATTCTCATCTTGCCAAATTGCATACTGTACATCCTCACATACATATTTCACTCCTCTCTGGACTGCCATTATCTCTATTAATGGCACAAGCATTGGTCTTAAACAAAATGCTTTTCTGTTCTGACACTTTTTGTAGTAATGGTGACATTGGCCTGTCTCTATGTCTTAACAAACTAGTCAGACCAACCATATGGGGATCATTCTCTAAGGGTAATTTCTCATGATTTTGACCTGTGTTGTAGTGCCAGAACAACATTTTGGGACTGTCCTGTCAGTCGTTTTCTTCAAGTTTCCCTTGACTTATAATGGCCATGATGATCACAAATAAAGGCAGAAATAATGTAATATTACCATTAACCTCCCATGATGGAGGTGAGGGTGAGTGGATGGGTCAACAAAGCAGGTTACCTTTTTGCCTTTTAGTTTCTAGGACTTGCTGCTGGACTAATGACAAGAGATCTCAGATTTTTCATGAGCAATGTTTCAAGGCTTCTGGTGTAGCTTACAGAGAGCTAGAATACAGATATGCAGGCCAAGACTTCCTCTGTGGTGCCAGGTACCTGCATGCAACCAAAGTTTGCTCAAATTGGTCAATGCTACTTGGACTAAAAACAGACAGGAACACTTCTGATGCCAAAATATTGTCACTTGCATACAGATTTTGCATCATATGCTGTATAACACTGTTAGTAAATGGCTTATATTTGATATTGTCTTGTGTAACCAACATTGTAGTGTTCAGGGGCCACTATACTGTGCTCTTGTTTTCTGCCTGTGGCTCATCTTCTATTGCTGTCTCACAAAGGGAAATTACCCTCTTGTGACATGAGACCTTGAATGTGGATAATCTGAGGGTGATCCATCCCTTGGACAGAGGTGCTGTGTAAATACCCTTAATGTGGATGTTTCCCTAGTCTGCAGGCCAGCACGGAGTGCATGTTGCTGCTGATATGACAGCTCCGTACAGTCTGTAGCCATTCTGGGTGGGCGAGGCCAGCCATGGCTTAACAGGATAATCTCCAGGACGGGCTCAGTCCTTTGTTCCTCTTCAAAGAATCTTTGAAAGGGAAATATCCACCTAAGGTTTTACAACCAGAGTTAACCCCTCAGACAGAACCAAGTCCCCTCACCAGAGAGCAGTATCCACAGTCCATTAAAGACGCTCAGTAACCGGATGACAGTTTTTTTGTTTTTTTCTTTTTCTTTTTCTTACTTTGTCTTTGATGTCTATGACTCAGACAGTTATGTGGATCCATTTGTGTGTATGCAAACTCTCTCTCACATACGTGTGCATGCATGAGGGCTAGTTTCACCCTGTGCCCTTGTCTGAACACAACACACTGAAGGTCAGATGGACCAAGGCCATGACAATACAACTTAAGAAACATGGACCTATCCTTTTAACCTTTGACCCTGCCCCCAGCCCGACACCCTGATCACTGACACCAACAGAAAAGAGAGGGATGTAAGGAGGACAGAAGGAGTTCGGGATGGGAACTGATCAGAGCTAATATGAACAATTCAAAAGACTCTTTTAAAACAAATTAATTTGTTTTTATGTTGAATGTACTTCCTCATACTCACAAGATCAAATCGACTGATGACGTTGTGATGTAAAAAATTTTTTTTAAAAAAAACCTGATTGTGGGACCAAATACAAATACTGACTCTGAAAAGTGAAGCAAGAGAAACTTCTCATGAAGCTATTCAAGCTTGAGTCTGATACACTGTCAGCAGTATTGATGAAACAATCTATATGAACACATGAAGATAGGGGAAGACACAGCTGCACACACATGCAGATGTCCATGCATCAGCAGACACACAACTTCCACTGATCACATGAATTCTTGGAAATCTAATTCAAATTAAATTCTAATCAGTTTAATCTTAGAGCTGCACTTATCAATATTTTTATATTAACAGTATTTGATTTATTATTTGTAGTAGTAATATTAATTACACATATAAAACATTAAATATGATGTTTGGTAGAAGTAGATTATTTTGTATTTATCAGTGTTTTCATCCTAATTTCAGAACAATGTGGAGAAATATAATTTACTGTACTGTTTTTTGTTTTGTTTAGTTTTTTACACTTTCTGTAATTAAGTTATAAGTTAACTGTAGTCCAAACCTGAACACAGTAAATAATGTAATTGGTCTGATTAGATAGGATTTGTCCCCTGCATCCACCCACATTAACCAGCATCACCTCTCCCTTGTTCCTTTGTTCATTTCTCCTGGTGGATGTATGCTGTGCATGTGTTATATATGTTGACATACATGCCGTGTGAACACACTACCCCTGGTTGGCCCGGCAGAAGTAGAGCTACATGTCACCATGACACGCAGACTAATGCAGGAACAAGCAGGACGTGGATTAAGCAAAAATCCTACACGGGATTCCATTATGTTCTGCAGCCCTGATGGAGGCTGGGCAGGTGTGCTGCAACAATGAGCTCTTTCAAATGTCCAAGCGGGGTGCAGTGTGTGGGTTCATGTGTATTTATGTGTGCGTATGGGTGACCAAATATCCTCACCAGGGCCAAAAGAAGTAAACACTTAAGTGAAGACAGTTTGTTTGGCATGAACCTCTACAAAAGGTTTATTTAGAAATATCATTTGGGTTTAAGTGTAAGCTGAGACGATACAACTTTAAAAAGGCGGAATAAGTCACGCCACAAACAGCCTGGCTTAGTCTTATATGGTCGGTAACTTATTGTGGCAAATGACAGCTAACTTTAAATAGAATCTCTGCTGTGTTACCGACATGGTGAAGTTGACATTGCAATAAAAAATATTTAGATCTTTTGCTGCACTGGTCAGAGTTAGTGGGTTGCTTGAGTTTTATCACTGCTCAGGCTGATGAGAGTGCAAAGACTGTAAAATCAAAACAACAAGCTAAAAAACACTAAAACATCATTTTGAGCTGAGGAGAATTGATATGGTGATGGTAATAATAAACCTCTTCAAGCTTTATTTTTGATAGAGGCAGCTGGAGAGTGACATGTGGAGAGAGAGAGATGGGGAATGACATGCAGCAAAGGATTCAAACCCTGGGCCGCTGCGGCAAGGATTTGTACAGGGGGCGGATGCTCTACCAACTGAGCTAATTGACACCCCGACTAGCGCAGATTTAAGTAAATGAACAGACAAATCTCTTTTGTACTGAGCAGATATTCTAATTATTTTCTTTATTGTACAGATATTAATTATCTTTACACAACAAATGGTGTTCATGTTTAGTTTTGATGAAAAATATCTGAAATAAATATTTTTTTGAAGATATCAGAGACTCCTTGTTGTTGTGATCACGACTTCAATGTATTTTTATGTTTTATTAGTCTAATCAGAAAACACGTTTCTGTGCTACACGGACTGCTGAAGTGGTTTTAATTATGAATTCATTAGTCTTGTACCATTCTGTAATAACAGAGGAGAAAGACTGTGGTCCGAGGAATAATTGTTATCTTAAAATAATGACACAACAAAGCTGTGATAATGAGGTAAAAGTTTGACATCTTGACACAACATGATCATATAATAAAATAAATCTGAGCACCAGCAAAATACAATTTATTATTTGAGAGGATAAAATCTATGTGAAAAGGTTGTATTCTTGAGGTTACATGCCTACAAAAAAATCCTTCTCAACCATGTTCACTGAGCTTCCAGAGATACTGCTATTCACCGTCAGAAACCCATAACAGTCCCAATCGTAAATTATGGCCAGACAAGGCAGACCACACAAATGAAGAGGTGATGAGAGCAGCTACCTGTGGAGAGAAAGTCACAGAGGAAGGATAAAGATTTTAGAATGGTGGATGTTAGGTTGTTGTTGCTTTTGGGGTGGTGGAGGGTTCAGATTCTGTATGCTTTGACCTCTTGCTCCGCTACATCTTTATTTCATGGCTGACAAAATGAATGGCAACACGGCGTAAGGAATTCTGCCTCCACGTCTGATTTATGGTCCTCAGCTGCTGTCAGCCACCAGCTGGCCTTTAGATGGGCCTCAGAGGGAAGCAGACACACGTACACAGACAGACAGACTGACTGAAAGAAGAAGACACACAAGTTGAGTTAAAAAATGGGACGAAATGAAGTCCATTGGTGGCTCACTTGGATTAACTACATATTAATAAATGTTTTTGTTTGGTCACATCAACAACATCAAATAAAAATAATATCTTGAAATGGAAATAACTTTATCACTCTCGATGGGCAGTAAAGATGCAGTAGAATTCTTTTTATATCCTACATTGCCCACAATGCAACGTGGCCACCAGCAGTTCATTCTGAGATTGGCTGTGTTATTTTAGTTGCATCTAGAGGAGATAAGGAGCGAGCTCGAGATGAGGTCCGGGAACACAGATCCTTTTGTTCCATTTCAAACTGGGATACTTGATCAGACTTCTCACAGCTCCCTCTGGAGACACAAAAGGCTTAAACAACTTTTTTTCACATATACAGGTCGTCCCCAACACCAATAGTACCACCAAGGTGTGGCTGGGGGGACCATGACCACCCTGATACAATATCCCCTTGTTTGTTCATTTTTTATTATGTTTTATTTTTATTTATAATAGGCTGTTAATATATTAACCCTTTATATGGCAGTCATTGAAAAACTTTTAAAAAATTTAAACCCTGGAGTGTTATTGGTGAATATAATAAAACATTTTTTCTTTTTTTAACTTTTTTAAAAAGTGTCAGTTTTAGGCTGCAAATTAAAGTCAAAGAACTTACTGTATACGGTCACTCGCCCACCTAGGGTAAAAAAAATAACATTTATTTCCAAATGAACAATCAGACACATGTGTTATAGAACTTATGACACTTTTTTCAAAATATCACACACATGAAACAGTACAAGAAATATTGGGCTTAGCGTTAGAGTGGGCACAGCTCTAAACATAGACTCTGGAGGACCACAGCAGATGCAATAAAATCATTTTTACATCAATAACCATTTTTTAATTGATGTCAAATTGTTGTTTTTAGCCATGTAATAATCACGATAATGTACAGCGAACTTCCGGATGCTTCAAGTCCTGCATCACCCTGTTGGGGTTTATTTCACACACAAAAAAAACTGCCGTTTAGGTGACTCTGTTCCGCTCTGGACAGTTCACACAGGAGGCAGGTTTATTAGTAATGAGAACATTTGTTGCTGACACTTTCACAATCCTAAAAAGAACCGGTTCAAGAACCAGAGCTTATTTTGTATAAAAAGCCTTCTCATGATCAGAACTTCTCTTCCTAATATGTCCTGTTTGCTGCAACCATTGCAGCGTTTATAAAATGTCCCTTTACACAACCTTCTGTGTGCCGTCACGTTTTAGCTCACAACAAATCACGGATGAATGAGCGCTCTACGTGCACAAATGTGACTATGTATCAGTATCATAGTATCGTATTTTCATTTGCAAGAGTTTCAGTGGCCCCATCCGACCACACCTATGAAACATTTGTGGGGCGCCACTGCCCAACAACTGGAAAAAGAATTTGATGTGTAAAGTCGGTGGACCTTTGATACAGCGAGTAATGTGATGCTCTGGTGTTTGATCTGTTCTTCATTTAGCATCAGAGCTGCTTGCACGACTAACTATTTTATAAACTGAACTATAAAAACAAACTCACAGGAATCCTTCTTTTTTTTAGTATTGCTGGTTACTAAAGCAGCGAGCTAGGAAAATAAAATAAAAACACAGCAGCAGATGTGGACACATCCTGACTTTCAGCCCCTAGTATGGCTCAAACTCCAAACACCCTACAATCCTACAATTCCTATATTGCAACATGATAGTGTCTTTTATTAGACCATCTCTGCCTGGTCAACACGCACAACTTTTAAACTGTGCGTTTCAATCCGTTCCCAAATAACTCTGATAATGTCATCAGGATCATTTTGTCAGACTTCAGCAAAGTCATGGACGACATTATACAGCTGCTCTCTGCCGAGTCATACTTCTTGTGATGAGTAAACTGATCTTCATACGCAGCCTAAGGTCTTGAGAGAAACAAAATAATTTTCTATCTTAAAATGGAAAAGACAGCATTATCATAAACATAAAAAGGGTGACTAAGTGGGCGTTCAGACAGGGACAGGCAAACCGGACGCTGGTGATGTTTTTCAACTCATTTCAGTGGGGGTCGTGTGTTTCCGCACTGGCAGCCCACAACACAGGGGTTGCCGCAAAAGAACGCACTGGAAAAGAAGTTGAGCCAGATTCAACTTTTGGGAAACTGGAGCCCCACGTCACTCTCTCACAGAGAAAGAGAGTGAGAAAGAGAGAGAGAGAGAGAGAGAGAGAGAGAGAGAGCTTTGGTAGAGAGACATAGAGTAACAATAACAGAGAACGAGCGTCAGCCTCGATAAAGCTGTTAATCAGAAATAAAAAGTTATTTCCTGATTGTTTCACAGTGGTTACATTCAGCAGGTATAGACAGCACCCAAGGCAACCCACCTCAGCTCCCCTCACCCCCCACCACTGCACTCCCCCACCACCAGTTGCCAGTTTGCCTGTCCCTGTCTGAACGCCCACTAAGTGAGTTTCTTAATGTACTTACTTAATTTTTTGTAGCCATAATTTTATCAGTTCAAATTTGTCTGTTGCTTGACATACACAGGTTGTCAAAGCCTGGTAAAAACCATAGACTCTATAACACATGGACATAGCATCAGTGACATCACCCATAGGTTTCTGAAGAGCCATTGTGAAGCTCAGTGTGGTGGCTGTGGCCATGTTGGCAGTCCTGCCTCGGCTGGCTCCTTCGGATGCTGCTCATCCAAAGATGTGCAGCATCTGTGGAGCTGAGGCAGGTTGCTCAAACTAGCCACCTCTGATGGCACCAACCTGTGAATCAATGTGGCCATGCTGTTAATCCTGCATAACTTTAAGACTTAATATAATGTGAACAGGTGAGTTGTATATAAATTCACCCTCAGTACAGTTGTCATGAACGGGGAAATTAGCTACAGAGACCAAAACTGTTTTTTGTACCAGGCTGTAAACATGTTTATTTCTGCTGTGAAGCTGGACGTTTGAACATGGAGACTTATGGAGACTGACTCACTTCTGGAGCCAGCCTCAAGTGGCTGTTTGTGGAACTGCATTTTTTGGCACTTCCGTGTTGGCTTCGTTTTACTGCTGTGAACAAAATTGTACTTCTAGCCCTAGCCAAAGTTGCTTTGCTTCTCTAAGACTAAACGTTACTTAAGTAAGTGTTGGAGCATGTGGAGGGTTACCATCCTACACATGCTCCAACACTTACTTAAACATTAGAGTTTCTGTCCATGCCAGGACATTTTGTGAGATTGTACACTCCTATCCTTTCTGTCTGTCTACACTGTGAAACCTAATGTTTGAAAAATGAATAAGAAAAGACAGGGGGAGGGAGGGAGAGGCGCTCAGCATGGAGAGGAGGGGGGGAAAAACCCTCAGCTGAGCTTGTTAAGAAAGTCATCTGAATTCAGGCCTCATTCCCTTCATTGATCTGACCGTTGAGAGGGAAACCAAAATGTTTGGCTTATTTTAGCCAATTAAGCTGTGAGAGAGCCAATTGTGCATGTGCTATTGAGCGTCTCTTTGCTCAAAGTGCTTATTGTGGGGCTGCTTGCAGAAGGATCAATTGCAGGCTCTGTGAACGGATTAGCCAGGTAATCAATGCTGGTCGCTAATATATTAACAAGGTAATTATAGCGCTGTGGAAGAAGTATCCCGCTGTAACAAATGCAACACACCATCGTGCTTAGATATTACAGGCTTGAGTGAGAATGACAAAAGATACTCCCCCCTCCCATACCCCTCCAAACACACCACATAATTGTCTCTTTTCTGTCTTACACACAAAACACACATGCTCACACAAAGCGCTGCCCCCTACTGCCCCTGTGGAGAAGGTGTTAATCACATTACTAATGATAACACTTCACACTCCCGCCGTAAAGTCGTGCAGCAGCAGGGCCTGGACTCTTAAATCTCCCTGAAGCTCACAGCAATTATTCTTGTACATAAACAGTGATGTGATGTCTGATGCCTGGCTGTGTGTGTGTTTCTCCACTGAACACACACACACACACACACACACACACACACACACATTAGATTTTACTGAATGCATTATGTTACATAGACACTAAACTGTGTATATCACAATAAGTGTATTCACAGTCAAACAGTATACAGATGCTGTATGCAGGCTACAACTGGGGGGTCTCCTCAGACTTTAATCAAATATATAACTTATAAACAGCACAGTCAAAGCGACTGTGTACAATACTAAATATTTTTTAAATTTACAATTTACAAATACAATGGGAGTCAATGGGTCTCCATAGAAGCATCTATAGATTTAGATAATTTTATGCACAATTCATAAGTTACTCATGTATTCATAATAAGCCCATTCACGTCTGATAAGTGTGGAATATTGAGCATTTTAAAATCTGTTTAAAGTGCCTGAGATGTAAATATAATGGGTGCATATGGAAATATTTTTAAAACCTTTAAAGAACTGTCCATACTCTGACATATGAACTATCTGGGCAACATTAAAACTGTCAGAGGTAATATGAACTAGAAGCATCTTAAAGAAGAACTTAATAAATATATCATTTTTGAAAATTGTGTGAAAATGCACAAAATTGCACACAGGACAAATGAACAGTAGCATACATGATTTTTGAGGTACAGGAGAACGAAACAAGTCACCGTCAGGGATAGAATAATGGAAGTATGCAAGACAAACAATTCGAGAGCAGACACCTCATTAGACAAACAAAAACAGAGAGCGTGCATGAGTAGGTGAAGAGGAAAGAAAATATAGCCATGAGTTCATCTTGTCAATTTTCTCTTTTGACGACAGTGAGCAGGAGTGTGGGAGATCTTCAAGGGTTTAGTGGTGCAAAGTATTCTCAAACACTGTGGTGTTTAAAAGCGCTCGCTGCTGTTAACTGTTTAAAGGCCCAGCGATGCTTTGAAGAGCTCTGTCTTTGTCTAGCGGATGGGGACGGGGGCTTAGCTGAGCTGCTTGGTATTCCCCCCAAGGCTTTGTGCCTTTGGCTGCCATATGGGAGAGAGAAAACAGCCATATAAGTACTTAAGCAAAGTTTATATTTACTCAGGAATTTTCTCAGCTTTGCTTTACTTTAGTGGAAAAACAATAACCAGGCTGAATCCACGCTACCATTATAAGCACTTATGCAAAGTTCATATTAGCAATGGAAATTTCAACCTTGGCAGGAATGTCCATGAGGCAATACATAAAGCTTCTGCTGCTGCTTTTCTCTCACTCTCTCTCTCTTCTTCTGAGCAAGCAGTGTTTGGAAGACTTGAAAGACGATGTGAGAAAACCTTGACCATCATTACCGTTTTACCTCAAGCAGAATGTTTTGTTACTCGCCCAGCAAATGTCTTCTTCTTCAGTTATTTAAAGAAATGCAAATTAAAAGCGTCAGGTGACTGAATGAGCTGCACAAAATATGAGTGTGGTTACACAAAATATCATTGTCGTATAAATTCTACTTTATTCTCACTGATGCAAGTTTCTTTTATTGCAGACTAAAAGTTTAAGACTGAACAAGAACCTTCTTTAAATTAGAAGAACGTCATTTACAGAGAAGCTGTTTTACAAAAAGCACGTGGTTGATGTTGGTTATGTATTTCTTTATTTTGACATATTTTATATATTATTTTGTTTTTATTCTTTTCCAGGAGACATGTAGAGACCTAGATTTTTAAAAACAGGGACATAGATCCTGAGCAGACACAGTCTTATTGTAGTCTCCCTGTTTTATAAAATAATATATATATATAAATAATATAAATTATAAAAGCAATATTTGTACTTTGTCACGATGCAGGGGTATGTGTAATATCGCTTTCACAGTGTAACAGTTTTGTTATCCACACGCTGACAGTTTTCATCTGGACTATTTTTTGGATAGAAAGAAACGGACATGTTGCGTGTATATTTTTGAAATGTATTTTTTTCAAATGCTAAATGAAATTTAGTTTGCCATTGTATCAGAGTGAAGATATAGGAAGGTATAAATGCCAGAGAAAAATGCCTCATAAGTGAGTGGTGTTTAGCTCAGTTGGTAGAGCATCGCCCCATGTGTAAAGGCTCTGTCCTTGCTGTGGAAGCCCAGGGTTCAAATCTGACCTGTGGCTCTTTCCTGCATGTCATTCTCCCCACATTTTCGGTCACTCTTCAGCTGTCTCTGTCAAAATAAAGCTTGAAAAGGCCCAAAAAATAATCTTAAAAAAAAAAAAAAAGACACATAACCTCAGGCTTTTTTTCACCTGTAGCCACTAGATAAATGTTAAATCGGCACCCTGAAAAGAGGTATGATTCAGATTCATACAGTTATTGTAGTTTATAAGCTTGCAGACCAATGTTATGATGGAAGTTTGGTTACATAGCCAAAATGGCAATAGTACTTTAGTAAGGGTACATGTTATTGTCACTGTGATGTCATTATGCTTCATTGTCAGGTTCTTGCAGCACAGTAGCACACACAGCAGGCCCAAGAAAAGTGCTCTATAGAGGCAAAACAGCATCAGAAAGTGTGCAAGGAAGAAACTGTTCACCACGTTTCTGGGCAACAGCAACAGTTGCAGTCACAGACTGTTGGTGCCCGATGTGTTTGAGTTTAGACCAGATGGTGATGAGAAAAACAGCAAGAAGAGTATGGGTGCATGATACATTGTGTCGCAATGCAAAAGAAGGTCATCTTACTTTTCCTGATGAGATTGTGTTGTTTTAATGTGTGATAGAAAGTTTTATATTGATAAAGTTTTTGCCCTATCAATCTCTACCTCCCCTGTTTGCATGTTGGTTAAGCTTGGAAAGGTAAGAGGCACCTGAGGTCAAAGTATATACATATTTGAAAGTGGAGCACAGCGCTCAGTGACAATGTGGAGCATTGTCCCATGCCAAGGGGTAGCACAATGGCATGTAGATCACATGTAGGCACCTTAGGCCTGACAAATGGAAAATTAATGTGATAAACAAAATATTATGTACTAAACAAGACTTGTCATTAGAAAACTAAAACTATCCGCATAGCTCTAAATGGGCCTAATTGAGAGAATTTACAGTGGAGTATCTAAGTCATATCTCAGCTGCTACTTCTGCCACCAGGTGCATTCTGTGTACAGATATCTGTTGGTGTAGTGAAGCATTGCATGCCTGGAGATGATGAGCACCCAGACAGTCATCATTTTAGACTGCTGTGTTCCTTTTCAAGTATAGAATATAAGTATTTAACTGTAGACTTACGAATAAACTGATATTTTCCACAGGACTTGAGAAAGCCGATGTTGTTGGCTCCACTTGTTGGCCGAGGTATTCATGTATTTGTCTGGATTGCAACATAGCAGAACATATGAGAGCTGTTTACCAAATAACTCCCAGCAAAGCTGTCCATCTGGATAAGTGAGCATCAGCCCAGTGCATGCTGGGAGATTAGACTGAGCCTGCTTGGCTAAATTCAATATTTACCAAGAAGGCTGCTGTCAACACTTCTCTGTTACTGTTAGCCACTGTGTGTGTGTGTGTGTTTGTGTGTGTGTGTGAATGTGTGTGTGTGTTTGTATATGCGTGTCCAATGCGTGGCAGAAGACAGATTTTTGACTTGAAATTCTGTCTACGTGAGATGTTTTGTCCAAATTTAAAAATGGCCTTTGTGTTGGAATATTGGTACTTTATCATCTTAAATTTGCAGCTGAGTTTTTGTAAAACTCTCCATATTTACAAAGACTTTGTTCTGCAGCTATGAAGACACCACATGTGAGTTGAGTATTTAAATTTGGAGGTGTGTGTGTGTGTGTGTGTGTGTGTGTGTGTGTGTGTGTTTAGGTGGGGGCAGTGGAGTGGGGGTGTAATTGATTACATATGATAAGTGCTTACTGGCCTTTAATACTTGACTGTGTCTCTTGTGTGCACAACATTTGTGAGTAAACCTCACTAGTTTCAGAGAGTTTTGGAATAGATCACCCACACATGTGAAAGTCATCATTCTTCTACAAAGATTACACACAGAGGAAGGACTTTTTTTAAGGGTGGCTTGGTTACATGGAGTGGCATGTTAACATACAACAAAAAAACATTGGGAAACCACAGCAAATGAGCCATTGTGGTTCTCTAAATGTTTTAATACTCCTAATTTGGATCAATTATAGGATTTTAAAAGGATTCTTTACATCGCCATATGTCAAACCAGGTCGGTATGGTGCTGCAGAGAACCTTTGTTTAGTGCCTCTCATAATAGAGTAATAGAGTTATTTCAGGCAGTTGTGTTTCTGAAAATAAGAATTTAGTTCATTTTCTGCATAGCTAGTGTCATGGGACTGACATTTGGAGCAATTCTAGGCTTGGACGGGCAGGAAACCAACAAGCATCAGTTAGCACTTAGCAATTATAGCGGACAACATCCAGTTCTTTCATGAGAAGACAAAAGAAGTTTGGACTCCCAATGTGTATTTGTTTGTTTCTCTGAGTAACAGAGAAGATCATTAAAGAAAAACTTGCTTTTAAAAAAGTGCTTTTCTAATGTGCTTATTGTAGCTGTGCATGCCAACAGATCTTGCACAATAACGATCAGTCGATCTGTCTTCAGTTTGCTGTACTTCATCAACAGCACCAGTCATTATAAAGTAAGCTACTGACTCTACATGGTGCCCAGATGATGTTCAGAGTTTCATCTTATCCAGTGAAATATCTCAGCAACTATCAGACATTCATGCTTCCCAGAGGATGAATCTCACTGACTTTGAGTGATGTCTTGAGTGCAGACGTTTGTGATTAGTTCAGCATGAGGGTGAACCCAGAACCTTCTTGCTGTGCAGCAACAGTGCTAACCACTTGTGTTGGTTTTCCTCCAAACATAAATATGTGGATATATAGTCTGTAAGGATAGATGGGTGTAGATAAGGTCAGCTAATTTGAAAATTTTCAAATTAGCTGACCTGATCTACACCCGTCTCTCCTTAGATAATCTGAAAAACTGTTGGCTTGTCTACAACCTGTCTGACTAGAGACTGGATTTTGCTGTTTTCCTGGATCTTAGAAATTACTTTGGTGAGTGCAAGGCTATAGTCACCAACATCCAAAAATAAGATTAAAGTTTTTTTAATTTTTCCTTTCATCAAAATGTCTAGAAATAGTATGTTATGCAACCTTTTTGTTAAGAGTGTCAGAGTGTGCCAATCTCAGAACTGGCAAAGAGCTGGTATCATTATGTATACATGCAATGGATAAGTGCATCTGTACTCACAAAGAACATGTCTTATTTACAAAATCTCCTACTTCCTCCTGTTTATTTATTAGGGTGGTAAGGGATGTTCGCCCAACTTCAAACAAATGTTTGTGTTGTGAACCATCTGTCTGGCAGCGGAGCAGAGAAAAGAAGGAGCGAGAAAGAGAACAGACACAGGAGTATGAAAGAGGTGGAGTACGCAAGAAAAGACACAGAGAGGAGACAGTGAGGGATGAGAGAGGAGGAGGAGGAGGAGGCGGGGGTGAGACGTTCACGGCCAGCTCACTCTTTATTCATGGAGCTTAACCAGCCATGAGATTGGCCCAGAATACCAAACACAGACCCCCCTGCCTACCTCCTCCACCCCTTCCCTTCCTCATGGGTACTCCCCACCGCTCCATCCCTGCCCTCCTCATCTCACAGAACAGGTTTCCAAGGCAACACTACAGGAGGTCAGAGGTCGGGAGTGGTGTAGGGTGGGCGGGTGGGTGCCTGAACATGGGTCCATCTGGATGAGTGACCCGACATAATCAGATATCAATCCTACACTACAAGTGGGGTGAGATACAGAGCAAGAGAATGCTAAGCTGATTAGTAAAGCATGGGTTTGCTATTGATGTGTATTTGTGTGCGATTGGGGTGTTGTGCATGTGTGTGTTGGGCGGTGGGGGGGTGTAACTGAAATCATCTGTCAACCCTCCTTGATACTGACATTTACAGCACTGAACCTAATGGAGGAAAAGGGAAGACGATGAAGCTGGGGGATGTTGGATGATGAAGATGAACTCTTTCTCTGAAAGATGCCAGATGGTTCATTTGGCATGCTGGCACCGTGCCACATCAGAGCACTGTTTCCAGACCAGCCTGAAATACTCACATACAGATGCTGATCAACTGGGAATCAACCAGTATGGCTCCAACAGGACCAATCCCAAGTAGGATATGTTTGGGATTGGAGCTGGCAATAATCCTTAATTATGACAAATCTTCTTCTTCTTCTTCTTCTTCTTCTTTTCTTCTTCTCCAGTGCTCCAAAGCTCTCAAAAAACCTCTTGGTTAGATTAGAGGACCTTAACCAAGAAACCAAAATCAACTGTGGCTATGAAATGGGAAATAACCAGCAGTCTCCTATATTAAAATTGTCCACAACCTCCTTCCTCTGTGGACTTTCACACTCTATAACATCACACTCTTGCCTCCTTTGTGAGCCATAATTCCTCATGTTCCCGAATCAACCATTATCTATATTTTATGGCATTACACTCAGGAGGGCAGCGATAAACATAAACATAAAACTTACCCCTGGTATACACTGACATTTATCTGAAGGAACTTAAACTGTGAATTCAAATCAGACTGTGTGTGAAGTCGTTATTTTCTAAACCAACACAATGCAAGTTGGGAGGCAGTGACATAGGTGGATCCCTTGTAAAGACCTATGTGTGGTGAACACCCCAACATTTACCCCAACAAGTACGTTCCTTGTTAGAATATCACACCTTCTTTTCTTGTCTTCTGGATGGGGAACCTTGTTCAGATTTCAAAAAATATTTTTCATTCCTTAACTGGAAATTTGTTGAGTGACTGCAAAAATAGACACAGATAAAATCTAACAACCAACAAATATGCACTATATTTCTAGTTGTGCATCTAGTGTTTCAGTAAAAACATAACAGTTCTGCTTTTTAAATGTAATTTTTCAAATAGTTTCTATCATTAAAAGGTCACTGCAGCTTGCAAATACTTAATAAGACAGTGATCTTTATGCTTGGTACTGGCTTCTCACTGCATCTCTCTGAGAAGGCTGTGGATGTCATAATGATGATGTTTTAATGTCTTGAGTACACACTTATATCAAGGGATGATAGTCTCAACTCACCCAGCATATGCACTTCCACAAGGACAGGCTGGTCTCATCTGCCTGACTCTGACGAGTTGATTTAAGCCACGTCATCCAATTTGCTGACCCCTGAAGCCATGTTTGTGTTGTGATTATGAGACTCCCAACACTTTGGTGGAGGAAAAACCACACAGAAAAGAAACATTCTCTTGGCAGCTAGTGTAATCAATGTGGCAGGAGTTTTGTGGGTATTTTGAGAAAAGAAAAATACTATATACATGGTTTGTTCAAACTCTCCTCCCTGGAAAGTGCCCTCTTACCTCTTGTAGTTTTACAAATGACTTTAAAAAAGGTGGATGTGCCAGGGTTCAAGGCGGACTGTCATAAAAAACATCAGCAGTCATCATTTTTTCAAATGCCTAGAAACAATGTATTTTTGCAGTTCTTTCATATGGAAGAGATCAGGGTGGATGGATAGGGTCAGCTAAGCCTGTGACTTGGACACGTAAGACCACTGTTCATTTTCTCTTTGACAACAGTCAACATGGTTTCTTTTAACCATGACTGCGATCTTTCTCTAACCTTACAAGCTGCCTTTACACCTGCAAACCTCGAGCATTGTTGCAACAGATCAGGAAATGGTCATTAGAATCATTTTTGTAGTGGTCATTTGTGACCACTATCTCTTTATCTCTCACTACCTTCAGATGTTATGACCTAACCTACGAACCTGAGAATCTTGTCCATGTACATATCAAACAGATGTACACATCAAATAGATGTGTACATGACACCTCCAAATAGATGTGTACATGATCATGATCATGAAATGTATGTCACCCTAGCACACCATAAATATGTGAAACATGGATGGGGAATCTGTGACATCATCCACAGGTTTCTGAAGAGCCGTTGTAAAGCTCAGATTGTGTTGGCAGTCCTGCCTCTGTCATCTCTGGGCTATTCCAAAAATTGGGCATAAACAATGGAGTGTGGGTGGAGCTGAGGTGGCCAGAATGAAGCCTGGGTCATTCTGGCCACCTGTGACGGCACCCACCTGTCAATCAAAGCGGCCACACTCTTAATTGAGATTGACTTGTTCTGTATCCAGCCTCAAGTGGCTGTTTGAGGAACTGCAGTTGTATTCACTTTACTTCACTTCCACAGAGGTGGACACTTGTTGCACACTTACAGATGTGGAAAGTAAAATCCAGTTTAAGGAACTAAATGTAATTTGGAGCAATAAAAAGTGTGTGATCACCTGTCTGATAAGATATTGTGTATATTTTTATGTTTATGCATGTATCAAAGACTTGTTGACCCATAGCAGCCTTTGCTGTGATGTTTTTGACCTACACTTCCCGTAGATGTCTTGTCATGCTAACCATGACATGGTTGTGGGCTTTTTTCTTGAGCCACTGGATGTTCCAAAAGCTTTCTTTAAAGCTTTCGAGAACAGAATTATGGAAATAAAACACATGAAAGCCAACCACATCTCTTCCAGTTTGTAGATCAGGGAGGAGGTGAGAGGCAAACAGATGGGAATGTATAGCACGTGGGTGTTTTCAAGTGAAATAAGCTCTAATTATGCTGTAAAACACAGCCAGAGGCAGTTGAGAACAATGCAGGCCCTCCGATGGCAGACAGTGTGACTTAAACACTATCAGCTGTGCTCACACTGTCAGCTTATTCAACCACTGTTTACACCCCAAATCTGGCCCCTCTCTCTCTCTAAGTCATTATCAGTCTCTCTTTACCTCTCTTTATCTCACTCAGTGATAGTGAAGTGTGGGAGAGTACATATTTACCTTCCAAAGGTGGAAAATTTCACCATCACTTGTTGGTAAACATGTGCCTCACTGTTATCAGAGCAAATAGAGTTTATTGCTCACAAATACCGCTGCATGAGGCATCTCTAACAGGAAAAATAGTTAGATTTTTTAAATTATTCTGTATTCTAGAAGAGCTATTCCACATTCTCACGACTCGGATTCCTGTATGTTTACAGTAATTTAATAATACGTTTTATGTCCTCAGATTGTTATATGGACATTGTCCGTTTATGATAATTACCAGCATAATACAATAAACACGTGCAGGTGTTGGGTCAGATGCATGGTTAACTAGAAGTGCAAACCTCCACCTAGGTAATTTGTTTCTACTCCGGGTGGCTGTTGTGTTTTGCTGTGTGTTTTCACGGCACACAGTTCACTTTAATTATGACAGGTTTGCACATGTGCATCAGATTCACTTCATTTTACCGTACACATCGGTGCTAAAGTTGACTTACCTCTCTGCTGCAGTGGCTGATTTAATGAGTTGGAAATAAATGACCTCCCGATTACTGTTTGGTTGCAGTTGGGTGAAGCATTGTGGGGAATAATTTTGGTTTAGTGGGACCAGAGATCAGCTTTTTGCTCAGCCTGGAGTTTGGAGATACCAGAACAAGCTGTATACACTTAATATAGCTGCTATAATGAACTAAGAATAGTTTCTAGCTCTGTTATCTGTCTCTTTAGCTGCTAAATTCTCCACTGTGTTCACCAGCCAGTTTCTAACTGTGTCTGTCTGCTATCAGAGCTTTTTACTGACAACAGCTGCCTGCTGCTGGAAAAGAGGTTGATGAGAGCAATGAGATAGAACCAAAACAGTAAAGCTTTGGGTTGTAAAACCAAAACATTGTCACTACTAACAACTTATTTTAAATTACATGGGGCGGCGTTTAGCTCAGTTGGTAGAGCAGCCTCCCCATGTTGCTGTGGAAGCCCAGGGTTCCAATCCGACCAGTGGCTCTTTCCCGCATGTCATTCCCCATCTCTCTCTCTCCACATTCCTGTCACTCTTCATCTGTCTCTATCAAAATAAAAAAGCTTGAAAAGGCGCCCCAAAAAAATGACACAGTCATTTGATCCATAGTTTGTATTAAAAATATTGCTTAGTGTAGCTATTGAATTCCAGGAGCAAAGGTTAACCACTACATTAACCAAGAACCAGCTTGGGGTGGCTGTGGCTCAGGAGGTAGAGCGGGTCGTCCACTAATCATGCCATCGGTGCATGCATGTGTGTGAATGGGTGAATAAGATATGTAGTGTAAAAGTGCTTTGAGTGGTCAGAAGACTAGAAATACAATCCATCAACAACATCTGTCAATACTCCACATTTGATGCAAGTTCTAAATTATACCTAAAGTTCCTTAGATTGGAACAGATCTCCTATTTTTCAGTTTGGGTAATTTAAGAAACAATTCAGATGTTTCACTATCAAATAACATATAGTTGGTTGTGGAAACACTAGACAGATATCTAAAGGACCAGTGTATAGTGTATTGGGATCCAGCAATGTAGCTGCTAATGGCAACCCCGTCGCTTCACCCTGCCTTCCTAGTTTGAAGGGGAAACACATGTTACCCCGCTGCTCATCGAGCTCCACTTGCTACCTGTAGCAGCAAACATTAAATTCAAATCCCTTTTTTGTTAGTCACTTTGGATAAATGACTAGATATAAAAGGCTCATTCTAAAGTAACAAAGACATAATGATTCATATTTTCAGGTGATTAAACACTAATAAAAACTGTTTTGCATGTTGAATTCCTTTTCTGCCATAAAAACAGAGTCCCACCGATCTGTACCTTTATGTTAATTTACATTGATTTACATTGACAATTAATTTACTTACTCTACTGACATACTCCTTTTTAAATGATTTTTTATTAAAAGAGAACTGGGGTTACAAATCCCACCTACAGCCCTGAAAACTCTTGGGCCTGCCCTGCATCTGAATATCAGCCTGTGAAAAAAAAAGTGACCAATGCTTGGATAATTATAAAGTAAAAGCTCATAAAATCCAAATAAAAACTGTTATTTTCCCTGAAACTTACACAAAGTAGAGTTGTTAAATGTAAAAGTCAACTCCACCAAAAGTAGACCTTTACCTGTCCAATGATGATTAGATTGTCCGACCTGACCTCCCAGGGCTGCATGTGATATCATTAACACCCAGTAACAGTAATTAATAAACTCTGCTCTAATTTATTAGGACTGTCAGTGACAAGGCACGGAGCAATTAGTACAAGCATGCTACTTCCATTAATTACCACAAGTGCAGAACATTTAAGAAGCTATCATAGGTCAGACTCATTATGGAGGACCGTTTTTAGTGTCAACTCCATTGTCTTCTACTTGTTGTTGGTGCTCAAGCTGAATGAGCACTGATTTTATATAACAGACTGGATGAACATGGTACAGGATGTGATTATTGGTCTGAGAGAATAAGGCTAATATGTGTTAGTCCTTCTCTCATTACTTATTGTGGCTCTAAAAACCTAAATCTTAAAAGTAACTCATAGTTTCATATACAGATATTCAAAGGTATGGTGCACTCTTTGTTTTATCAAACATTATTTATATAACAGGAGAAAATAGTGCATTTGTTGAGAACTATTCTGAGTGGTGAATGAATCCACATTTGATGGGTGTGTAATACTCTAGTGAGTATTTGTGTCAACAGGACAGTTTGTGTGGGATCAAGTCAAAATAAACTAGTTTGTGTGCTCACACGGCACCCAGGGCAACAGTGTGACTCACTGATGTCTTTAGAATCATTTTTGAGCAACAAAATCGGAGGGAAAAATATACATCAGGCTGTTAAAGTTTGTTGGTTACTTCTATACAGAGAAAAATAGACTACGGTCAGCTTGAACAGTTACAATGGATGGAACTTGTTTAGCATTTGGATTTAAACAAAATCTGCATATATATGTGTATATTAAGGCAATAATATAACAATTTAGGGCATGAAACGAAAAAAAGGATGGAGGAGAAGTGAATTATGTGGCCGGAGTGTTTCCATAAGTTTGAGATTGCTGAAAAAAAATGCCAGTTGGAATCCATTAGTGAGTCCAATTAGGCTTTTCCTTTTCTGGTATATTTTAAGAGCTGCAGAGTCTGTTAATACTTTTATATCATATTATAACTATTCAGTGCTTTTATATGTGCTGTATATTTATAATTGTTTGTTTTTGTTTGGCATTGTAGCATTCTTTAAGATATATTGTAGCTTGTTGTTTGTATTCTATTTTTTTCTCTGTGTCTAAGTCAAGTTTTGAGAAGTGCTGTAGAAATAAGTTCAGAGCTTAATTTCTGAGCCCTGTTGGAATTGGAAGAGCTACAGAGAAACACTTTCACCTCAGGGTATTTTTACAGCGTCAGCTGGCACTAAACTTCTCACCCTGAGGACATTTTTGAAACAGAAGCCTGCTTTGACAGGCGGGCTCTGCCCTGCTGCTGGTCTAATGGGCTCTCAGTTGGTTTTGTCCTGCTGAGAGTTTCTTTACAGGGTCGCTCATGTAGCCCCCCACACTGACAGTGCCATTCCTGCTTTACCTCCCCTTCCTGCTGATCCACCACAGTGAACGGGAGAGACTGCCACGGCACTTAGGTTGCACTGACATCTCTGGGTCTCAGGAGACACATACAGACACATTCTTGGCCTTTAGATGCTGTTTGACTGATGAAGCCAGAGATACACAACATTCCATGTCATTTAAGTTAAATTGCTCTGATGACTGAAATCATCGGTATTTTCCGTATTCACAAATGGATAAAGCAGCAAGATCAGCCTAAAATCATTAAAGGGACGCTGCGAACAAAAACACTTTTGCATTTTATTTTGATAGTTATTTAAAACATTCAGCAAACAATGAATTTAATAACTAAATTGTGACACTGAATAAAAAAGGAAATCTCCAAAATGAGTTGTCTAAGTGATTTATTGGCCACTGACCTGCAGTGAACATGGATCTGAATTAGACACAGCCAATCAGGCTGAGCGCAATCACCTCAAACCTTTGAGGTACAATCGATTGGTTCAATGATGAGTGAGCCCCTCAGCTGGGGTCAGATGTGAAGGGTCAGGAAGACCGCCAGTAAGAGACCAGGAAGCCGTGCTCGTTCACAGATCTCACCTTTCACAAAAAAATGTATTTAAAGTTAAAACATTTAGAACTGTCCATGAAAATTAAACATATGATAGTAAAATGTAAAAAGTTTTACATACTGCTGAGTAAAATCCTCTGTCCTTATCACAGAATATTTGACTTTGTATAATGTGAAAATAATGATGCACCCACAGAGGATTATCAGTCAGCCACACTCCTTGCTAATATTTTAGTTTTTGGGCCCACTGGGCTTCATTCAGCAACCGTTCTGAAGAAGAGATTTTCTCTTAAAAACTCTTTTTTGGGGATTTGTTCTTAGGTAAGACCAGAATCTGTGCACACTCACACACATTTGTGTGCTGACATGTGCATACAAAATAATTGGTTATGGCATTTTCTTTAATTCTACATTAGTGTAATATTATAGGATATTAATTACCATTTATCATATTTTCATAATTTGGCATATATCTTTTAAGACAAGTAAACACTACACCAACACTTCAATTCATATTAATCATGTTAGTTGAGACCCATCCCATTCAATAATCAGTAATTAATTTCTAGTGACTATTAGTAATTAATGTTTCTCAAGTATAGTTGTGTGTGTGTGTGTGTGTGGTGAGTGAGTGAGTGAGTGAGAGAGAGAGAGAGAGAGAGAGAGGGTGTTGTCTCTCTCTCTCTCTCTCTCTCTCTCTCTCTCTCTCTCTCTCTCACTGTGTGTGTGTGTGCACAGCCGTGTGGTCACATGCCCTCTTACAAGGATTGGCCAGGCTATGCTAATTAGGTAAGTAACTAAGTGTCAGGCCCTTTAAAACTGGGCTTCATCATTTTAAGAACACGGGTGTGAACAATTCTGAACACTTTTATGAATCTTACCTTTCTTAAAAACTGATTTAAATATAATAAGAAATATTAATAAACCAATGATATGTTACCAGTCCAGTACCAAGCAGCAGAGAGTCTAATTGTTAGAAAGTTTAAGAAGCTGATTTTCCGCAGAGGTAGAGGAGAACAAAACAGAGCTGAAAAGATAATGAATATTCATCAGATCAAAGCTCCAACTAATTTTTAATTTATGCTCTGTTTGCTGTGTAAATAGGCAAATTATTGCTGACAGGGTAACCACATCATGTTGTATTTTTAGCATGTTCTGCTGCCCCCAAGTGGTCAAAAAAACAATGCAGATTTTTAAAATATTCAGGCTATGAAGTGAAAGATTAGAAACATATTCCACAAATGATCACTGCAGTATTTTCATCTTAACTTTAAGTTTTACTTTAGAGTTTCAGGGCCATTCAATCAAATAATTCAAATGCAAATCTTCATGTTTACATATCAACATTTTCATTCTTATACATTCAAGCAGTGAAACCTCAGTCCAATAGCTGTAACTAAAACGACAGATGACTTTGACTTGTGCACACTAAACTGTAACAACTGATGTGTTTGGCAATAATTCAGCGTCCGAGTGACGCAAAATCACATTGAGCGGAAATGGTTGCCAAAGCCATTTACGCCTCGTATGTCGCCATGGAAACTCCCTGTGCTTGTGGCATCATGAGCCGTCTGGTCAACTGACCCACTGAAGGAAACACAAGGCGGTATGCCACACATACAACCATATGGCAGCATGTACTGTATGCATTGACAACCAATGTGCCGCTGGGAAATAACTGTCAGCAACTACAACAAACAGTCCACTGGGTGTGGATGTTATGAGAAGGCACTGGCAATAAGACTCAAACACACAGAGGAAGAAACAGATGGACATTAAGGTCTAATGGGTTGCTGTTGGTACAAACCAAGTGTTTTTTGCCTTCACAGCTCTGGTGTAAATTCCTGGCACAGATGGAGAGCCCTGCAAGACGTCAAAGGAAACCATTGTTAGTGTACAATGATACTATACAAAAATATATGTTGAACATTTAATCATTTGCATACAGTAATGCAGCTTTAATCCATGTCTACACTGTATGGCTGCATTCAAAAATCCATCTGCAGTGCTGGCTGTAAGACATTTGTAGCAACTTGTTGCTGAAATAAATGTGAAAGCTGAGCCTCGATGAGCCATCTCTTACCTACTTACCATTACATACAGAGAATCGTGTGGTCACAGATTCAGGAAGAATTAGTCGAGTGAGCAGATGAGGAGAAAACGCGGAAGCACAACAGTCGTCAAACCTGAACCGTACCATGGACAGTGCCCCGAGGTGCCAACTTCAGCGTTGATAAAAATTTTATTTGGTGTTCTCAGATTTTCATTTATTTGTTTTTTTTTTTAACTTTTTTATGTAGTCTCCCCTCAGCCCATCTTTTTCTTTCCTCTTACACTCCACAAACACATGTGCCTCAACCATTCTTACTATCACAGCTTGCATATTTTTTATGATGTATATCTCATTATGTTTTTCTTTTGTTGTGTTTTGTTTAATATTATCATGTTTTCTCTGACTGAGGACATCAGACATTATGGTTTTTGATGCTTACAAACCTTCCCCGCTGTCTAATTCAATGTATTGAACTCAGTCGACTCAAGAAGAAAAAAAGGAATTATGTAGTGTATACCTGGTAAATAGAGTAAACTGGTGCAGGCTATAAGATGAGTGGACATGTGTGGGGAAAATAGAATGAAAGGGTTTTTATCAACACTGCTTAAGAACAACGCTTCAGGCAAGATAATGATGACAATTAGTCACTGTGGATACAATCTTTTCAGGCAAACACTAATCTAAACACTCTAATCCAACTAAAAATCTTGTCTACATTCACACTTCACACCCTGTCCTTTAATTTCCACTCCGCTGGGTCTCGTGATCCCTGCTTGTCCTGGAGAAACACCCCACCCCCCAAATCCAGGGGTCTGGTGGCCCCACAGGGCAGACCGGTAGTCCTTGGCCAGTGTTTGTGAAAGGGCCCCCAAGCTACCCCTCACCGTGGCAAATGAGGCGCGTGACTCATCAGACCAAACATGGGATTAGCTGGTAATGATCTGGCAAATGGTTTTGAAATAATAATTATCTGCCCCTGTGTGGATCTACAGCAAGAAAAAAAAAAGATGGGTTGAGTAACGAGACAGAGATAGAAAAAGAGGGAGAATGCAAGAGGAGGCATGCTGTGGGAAGAGAAGGGTAGTAGTAAAATGCAGCACTATAGTTCACCAGTCACATCACTGGCAGAGGATTTAACCTTCTATGAGTAACATTCATTTAAACCCTTTATGTGGGTGCAGTGTCGGTAACAGGACAGAGCTCAGAGCTGTGTCATCTGTGTTCATGTAATGGAAGACAACAAAACATCGATCAACACCAGAGAAAAACAAGAAAATCCTGTCAGACGTGTAGACGCTGAGTATTGTTGATCTCTGCTTCCATCTGCAGGCAGCTGCACGGAAGAACACCTCTTCTAAGTCCTCCGCTAACTTGATGAGCGGTATAGAAAATTGGCGAGGTCACCCACTCACCTAGATCATGCACCATTCAGTGTGCATGCGCTCCCAATGACCGCCTGGACCAATGACAGTTGGGCAATAAGTGCCTTAATTGAAGAGAGCTTTTGCAGGCTCTTTTTTCGGTTGCGGTTCCGGGAGACTGCTGGCGCTTCTTTTCATTCGAGTTCAATTGGATTTACCACTCCCTTTCATATTTTTGACAGTGTTTTTTTTTTTTCCTTTTCATATTCTGTGTGCGTCCATAAGAAGTGAGCACTGTATTTAGTTTGTTTATTTTATCACGTGTAATGTTTCTGTGTGTTTTATCTCACTTTGTCATCATATATGTCATTATTCGTACGTTTATTTCATATCATATTGTTTTTTATTCATCACTATTTCGGATGTTTAAAATTTCATATTTGTTTACGTACTTTTCTTATTGTCTTTGCAGTTACCACACACACACACACACACACACACACACACACACACCTACTGTTTCATTTCTTGAATAAACAATTCAGAAGAGCAGAGAGTGTCACCATCATATTTATTGTTCTCACCGAACAAACTGTGGAGGTGTACAGCCAGATAATCATTAATTTTAACAGAGGTCTTAAGTTTGGGGATTATAAGCCAACACCTCTTTTATAGTTAGTTGTTAGTTAGAATGAGCTTGTTAGATCTACAGGTGCCGAACGTCCTCTTCTGCAGTTTGCCATGTTGAGTTTGCAAGTTTCTCCTCCTGCTCAGTTGGTTTTAATCTGCAGCCTCACCACTAGACACTACACCTATAACGTTATTACTCCTGACATGCTTTTCCTGAAGTGACAAGTCAAAATATATGACATGAAAAAAAATCCATTAGATATTTATACCTGTGCTAAAACAGAACTATTTTCACCAACACTACACAAAAGCTGTGTCAGTCTTTACTGGGTGCACCTGGGCTTTTATTTTGAAGTCAGAGAGCTGAATCCTCTTAAGAAAGATTAGCCTTTCAAAACAAGAGCTGCGCTGACTGATCACACTGTGAATGAACACTTCATCTGAGCTGTGTGAGATGTTTCCACGATGTCACATGAAAACCAGAGAGATTCAGAAGAGGACGACGACGATGACAGCGAGAGTTCTTCAAGCGGAGGACGAGCTGCTTCATTCATCACTCTTTTCAAGAGTTTGATTTCAGGTGAGTATTTCTGAGATGAGAGTTTCAGATAAAAAATAAGGTTTAATTAACTATTTATGATTTAAGTGTGTGTATGTGTGTACACCTGTGCTTCTCGTGCTGCGGCGCGTGATAACAAACATTCATATAACGTTATAATTTCTCAATGACTCTGTAAACGCTGTCATCATTATGCAGTGTATATTACGAACAGTAGGGGGCAGCGGAGGGCCGTCTCAACTTGATGACACCATTTGTTGACGTTGTCGTCAAATTGTGCGACAATAGTTGTAGTCTTTACACGGTGGCGGAAAAGACAGGAAGGAGTTACCTCGATATTAACCATAACAGTGTGAGAACCCGCTCCCCGTGCGCGTTCATGTTTAATTATTATTATTATTATTATTATTATTATAAATATTCAGGGTAACCGGAGTTTCACGTGACCACAATGTGACCGCCTGCTGTCATCCGTTAGCAGCGTTAGCCTAGCTTAGCTTAGCATTGCTCAACAGAGATGTGTCTCATCGAGGAAGTGTCTGTGTGTCGGTAACACCGAGCAGCCAGTGTGACCGCGGAGCTGTGGTTCGTGTGTCTGTGGCTGCCGCTGCTTGAACAGGTCTTCTTGGACGCTGGTGCTGCCTCCGGAGCGGTCACAACATGCTCAACGTTCCCACTCAGTCGTTCCCCGCGCCGGGCTCCCAGCAGCGGGTCGCTCCCTCCGGACAGTCCGGGAGGAACAAGGTAACACTCTGAACCACAACACCCCAGACAGCTGTTTCTTCTTCATGTAGAGAAGCACACACCCCTATTTCACCATGTATGCAACGAACATTATAACTAATAACTGCGACATGAACAGCTGGTGTGTTTATGTTGACGCTTCTGTGTTTTAAACCCGGTGTGATGCCTTCACACAGCTCATGACTCTGTCCTTTAACTCATCAGGTGGCCTTGAAGCCTGGCCACAGTCTGATGGACTGGATTCGCTTTTCCAAGAGTGGAAAAGATCTGACCGGTCTCAGAGGGCGCCTGATCGAAGTGACCCAGGAAGAGCTGCAGAAACACAACACAAGAGATGACTGCTGGACCTGCATACGAGGTGAGCCTGAGATTCACACCTGAGAGACAGACGGATCAACCCGCATGAGGCTGTAGTATTCAGCCTATTGTTGAGTACTCCATGTCATCTTGATGGTACTTGATCCCTCTGTGTCTTGAGCTTAGTGGAATTTAGAGAGGTGTGTTCCAGACAGGGACGCCCAGTATTAACATCCACTAGACCAAAGCAGGGAACCCTCACACACACTTCAGTTAATATCCCCTGTGTGTCAGCGTATGTTTCATGAGAGAAGGTACATCACATTTGTCCTGCAGGCAAACACTTTTATTTGGCCAGTAGTTGCTTAAGTTGAAAGCCCATGATGTTAGATGTTCTAACTTAAAGTCATCATCTGATCTTAGGGTCAGTTTACACTTTGAATGTAATATTCTCTGTATGTTTTCAGGGATGGTTTACAATGTTACGCCCTACATGGACTACCACCCCGGTGGAGAAGATGAGCTGATGAAGGCAGCTGGGGTAGATGGCACTGAGCTGTTTGATCAGGTATGGAAGGTGATGGAACAAATGAAGCACTGTTTAATATTATAAAGAATACGGTCTAGAGCTGCTCTGTATGGTGATAGAGGAAGTGAAGCAATGTTACTATATATAGCTGATATAGTCGAGAATATATAGATATATTTTTAAACTTGACAGAATTTGTTAGTGATTGTTATTCTTCGATTGTAAAAGCTGCTCATCGAGGCCAAACTAAACGGCGTCTGCCCAATCAGTGAATTTAACGTGTCCTGGAAAAAGCTGAGCAAGAAACAAACAATCCTTGGGACCACTGGAACATTTTTGTTGTGGGTGCTGCAAGGTTTAATGTAGTCCTGTGTAGGGATGTGTGCAATGAGTCAACTTGTTGAAGTAATTACTAATGTTTTATTAATGTTATGTCTAAAATGTTGTGCAGCAGTGAGAAACTTTCACTCAGCCTTGCTGTATATGTTAGTTAGCCATCACAGTGTTGGATTACCTGAATCCTGTGTTTTGTTGTTCACATCTCAAAGTTAATCCAGCTAGCAGTGGAAACAAATGTATCAACAATCAAACAGCCATGAGAATGATCTGTCTTCATCTGCTGACTGAACAGTGTCTTCATTTTCTTCAGAATTATTTACAGCATATTTACTATGTCCAGTTTTTTAAACAAACTGTCCCAGCATGTAATGCCTCTAGCAGGATGTGCGTCATAATTCCGGAGTTGTATCTTAACAGAGTAACATGTGAAGTGTGGCTGTGTGTGTCAGTCTTTAAGTTTCGTTCAGTTTTTTAAACTTTTAGACTAGTCTACATTTAAATGTCTGTTTAACTGACGATGAAATCATCAGATGCATCCCTAGTGCTGTAAGCTGTTTACTGTGGACATGGGGGACCCGGGTTTATATGTGTTGCTATGGTAACGTGTTTGTGCTCAGGTGCATCGCTGGGTGAACTATGAGTCCATGTTAAAAGAGTGCCTGGTCGGCAGAATGGCCACAGCTATTAAAGGTACTAACTCTCTGTCTTACACACACACACACACACACACATTCATCAGTGTGTTCCATGCTGTATCTAATGCACCCTGATCTGAGTGACAGCTGAGGGCACTCGTGTCTGAGTGGCTCTTGAAATGGAGTACACTTTAAGTAAGATATATATGCATCTGCATGCATGCATATATTATATATATATTATATAATATATATATATATATATATATATAATTATATATATATATATATCCAAATAATAAGTAACCAAGTTACTATATAGTATAAAGTATGAAGCTAAAATTGATACTGAACAAAAAAAGCTGATATGTTAGTCGTGTTTCCAGCTACTTATGCATGCATTAAGAAAAGTTGGTGAATTTCATTGTCAAGTGTCAAAACATCTCTCCTCCTGCAGAACGTTTCTGCCTGAACAGCTCTTCATGTTACCTGAAGCTCATCTGAGCATCAGTCTATATAGGTCATTTCCTGATGAACAGTGTTGATGGAATGGAATGCTTTCACTCTTAGTCTTAAAAGTAGTACCCGACATTTCTCAAGTAGGTTTCCTGCTCTCTGATGATTGATAAAGAGGCTTTGAAAATCTTTTGTACAATTATGTGACAAATTAATAAAAAGAAGACAGATGCGTCGTAAACTCCAGCTGTCAGCTGACAGCCTTGATGTCAGAGTTTCTAACAAACACTTGAACAAAACAAGAAAAAGATTAAAAACTGGATTACAAGAACAGCTTTGATATGAGCACAACTGTTGTGCATGATGCTTATCTCAAGCAAGTTTCAAGTCTCTGCAGCTGGTTTAAATATGGTGTTAAAGCAGTGAAAACCAGCAGTGAGTAGGGATGTAACGATGCGTCGTGACACGATTAAAAATCGGTACAAATGTTCAACGACTCGCATCGGTTGACAGGAAAAAATTAATCGCCATTCTTGGCGAATGCGAGTTAAGTAGGATATGTTCTTTTTCTTACGTTATCTTAAAAAAAAAAATCACTGGTTGGTGATTCATTTGTTCAACGTCAGACGTCAAGTCACTACGTAGGTACGGAGCACAGAGCAAGGGAAGACAAAATAGCTTTGAAATAGAGGATGCACCGAGCAGTTTGAAATCACCCATGTGGCGGCATTTTGGATTCCCTATTTACACAAATACAACCGTATGAAACGGACAGACAAAACCAAAACAGCATTGAAATATTGCAAGAGACTGCTAACATATAGCGGCAACACGAGAAAAATGCAGCAGCAACACGAGCAACATGCAGCAGCATATCAGCCGCCAGAGTAACGTTACGCCACCTAGTGAGCGAAGTTAGTTAACAGCAGTTTACTGTGAGATTGTTTCTAAAGAAAGGAGATATTTGCCATGTATTTTGTTGTGTAAGATGTATAAGAACACAAACTGTTTGAGAGTTTCTGTAAAGAAAGATTTTTTTCCTACAAATAAAAAGATAATTTTATTTGGTCATAATTTGTCTGTAGCTCATTTTGAACTAAAAAAATCGTGAAAAATTGTATCCTGAACAAAAAATCGTGACTCCAATCGAGTCGTGAGTTGAGTGTATCATTACATCTCTAGCAGTGAGTTAAACTGTAAACTGAAGTCAAGTCTTTTTCTCTCTTTCTGTTTTTCTTCCCAGCTACCATCCCTCCTCCACCACCACCCACTGCCCTCGCACCACCTATCTCAGTGGCCCCTCCACCAGACAAAGACTCTCGGCCTCGGTACGAAAGGCAGCAAATCTAAAAAATGACACAGGAACATCAAAGTTGAACAAATCTGTACATAATCAGTGACGTCAATATCTGCTGTCTGTAGGTATGACTGGTTCCAAACTGATGTGTCTGTTCATCTGGTTATTTATGCTAAAAGAAAGGTAATCACTCATTCATCTCACACACATTCACAAAGCATCAAATGAGTGAGTCTGACCTCTGGTGGCATAAAGAAGAAACTGCAACTGGCCAAGGAGGCGTCTTGATCAATGTGAAGATTGCATATTAATAGTATATAACTTTTTTTTCTGTCAGATCCCTAGCGCAGGCTGTTCTGTTGTAGACCTTGAGGCGGGCGTTCTACGAGTAGAAGTGCTGCTGGGGAAAATGTCCTACATGATACATTTACGTAAGTAAAGACAGAACTCTCCATTTTATTTACATTTACATTACATTTAAATTTTGTCATTAAGCAGACGCTTTTATTCGAAGCGACTTACAGAGAAGGGAACAATCAGGGTACAGTGCGATAAGAAAGCATTGGAAAAAGCGTGCAACAATAAGTGCTACGACAATTGTTAAAGGGGTAGCTTTCTCAGTTGTAGGTAATGCTAGTAGAGAAGGTAATCTCTGTAGAGCAGGGGTCTCCAAACTGTTCTACAAAGGGCCGGTATGGCTGCAGGTTTTCCTTCCAACCAACCAAGAGCACACAGTTTGACCAATCAACTCAAGACTGAGACCAGTTGATTAAATGAGTCAAGTGGTGGTGTGGAAAACCTGCAGCCACACTGGCCCTTTGTGGAACATTTTGGAGACCTCTGCTGTAGAGCTAAAGGTCTTCAGGAGGTTTTTAAAGGTAGAGAGGGACGCCGCTGCTCTGGTAGGAACTGGTAGTGCGTTCCAGGGCGGCTGTGGCTCACAGGCAGAGCGGGTCGTCCACTAATCAGCTGATCGGCGGTTCGATCCCCGGCTCCTGCGGTCTGCATGTCGAAGTGTCCTTGGGCAAGACACTGAACCCCAAATTGCTCCTGAAGGCTGTGCCATCAGTGTGTGAATGTGTATGAATGGTTAGATCCTTAAACTGATGAGCAGTTGGCACCTTGCATGGTAGCCAATGCCATCAGTGTATGAATGTGGGTGAATGGGGTGAATGAGATATGTAGTGTAGAGCGCTTTGAGTGGTCGGAAGACTAGAAAGGCGCTATATAAGTACAGTCCATTTACCATTTCCACCAACGGGTAACAAAAAACAAAAAAGCGAACAGGTGGCAGAGCCAGGCGTCGCTCATAGGAGGAGTGCAGCAGTTGTGAGGTAACAAATGCCTGTACAGGCGTTCAGGTAGGTTAGGGTTACAGGTAGCCAGTGGAGCTCGATGAGCAGCAGGGTGACATGTGACCTTTTGGGTTGGTTTTAGACGAGGCGCGTCACCGCATTCTGGATCATCTAAAGAGGTTTCACTGTGGAGGCTGGGAGGCCCATCAGGTGGGCATTACAGTATTCTAGTCTTGAAATGACCACAGCTTGTGTCAGGAGTTGAGTGGTATGATGTGTTAAGTAAGGTCTGATTTTTCTGATCTTGTAAAGTGCAAAGCGGCATGAGTGGACAACTGAGGCGACATGCCTGGGGAAGGTTAGTTGGTCATCAATCATAACCCCTAAGTTTCTCACCACCATGGTGGGGGCAAGTCATAGGGAGTCAATTCTGATGCTGATGCCATAGTGTATAGTAGGTTTGGCTGGGAGGACCAGCAGTTCAGTTTTTGAGAGGTTCAGCTGGAGATGATGTGGCGATGTCTGAGAGGCAATCGGAGACCCGTGCAGAGACCGACGGGTTCTCAGGAGGAAATGATAGATACAGCTGAGTGTCATCTGCCTAGCAGTTAGGGCTGTAGTGATACACTAATCTCACAATGCGATATTCAGCCAAAGATACGGTTCAATACGATTCGATACGATTACATAATTTTCTGTGTGATTTTGGTGACATCTTGTGAGTTTTCTGTTGACTTGGATTGAATTAATTGACCTGAAAATTTAAAGCATCAATTACACAATAGACTGACTGGGCAGAGGGTCTACAGCTTGCAAATGCTGGACAGAACAAATCTGATTTTTGTCATATCACACCTCTAACAGCAATAGTAAAGAGTTTTTGAGTGAAAATCTTATTTTTCAGTCCCTGTGCATGACATACATATGAGGTTTTTCAACCAAATATATGAGAAGAATAATACAACAATAAAATAATGCCCTTCCAATAAAAAAGGTCCCATACGTTTTTGCCTCATTTTCCTCAGGCATGCCACTTAGCAAAGCAAAGACCCTCCAGAAAGTTGAGGGGAACCTGTAGATAGAAAATAGTATTTATGAAGTTATTCTGTCACTCAGCTCTGTGTGCTCCCTGCCCCCTGAAGTCTGTTCTACACCGCCCGCTGTTTCTCTGTTGTACCCCTGTGGTGAGGTGATGCGAAGTGGACAGCTGTCCAAGCCAGGATACACTGAATTAGTGTCCTGTCAGGTAGGATTCAAACCAGTAAAGAGCCAAGCCAGAGATGCCCATGTTTGAGAGAATAGAGAGGAGGATGCAATGGTTAACTGTGTCAAAGGCAGCTGATAAGTCAAGTAGAATGAGGGCAGAGGACTTGTGCTGCTGCTCTGGCTTTTTTTTTAAAGGCTTCTGTTACAAACAACAGAGCAGTTTCAGTCGAGTGACCAGTCTTGAAATCAGATTGATTTGAAACAAGAAGATTGTTCTGTAGGAGGAATTCTGAGAGTTGCTTAGCGACTGCCCGTTCAATAGTTTTAGATAAAAAAGGAAGAAGTGATACAAGACGATAGTTCTTGACCTGAGCAGGGTTGAGAGAGGTTTTTTTTCTGAGTATTTGAGCTGCTTTGAATGCAGTAAGAAAAGTGCCGGAGTTCAGTGATGCATTTATTACATGTGTGATAGCTGGCGTGATGGTTGAAGAAGGTTTGTTGGTATAGAGTCCAACAAGCATGTAGTAGTAGTAGTAGTAGTAGTAGTAGTAGTAGTAGTAGTGGTGCTGGTGGTGGTGGTGAGAGCAAGGAGCTCCAGAGAAAGGTGGTTGGTGTAAGCCGTAATAAAATCGGTTTTGTTTACTGCAGATTGGCACTTCCATAAGCCCATGGAAAAGGAGGCAACAGTGTGTGAGAACTATTTTAGAGGTGGAGGTTAGTGGCACATGGAGGAGGGAATGGGACTGGTTCCCTTCGCTTGGTAAACTTGCTGTCTTGACCTACGTACATCTTGACCGAGGACAGCTGAACACAACGGCTGACACTTCAGCAACCGCCGACTAGCGTAGACCGCCCTCTGCCGTTGCCGTGAATGGTTTTCCAATTGAGGTGCAAATTGCTCACACCTGAGTGTTCTGATCACTTTATCACTTTATTTTGCTGTCCACTTTATTTAGCTGTCCTCTGCAAAAAATGTAAGTGAGATACACTGGCCATGTTTCTCTCCACATGTATCACAAATGTGGAATACAGTAATTGATTATTATGAGTTGGTTCATTTGATAAACAGTAGGTGGCGCTATTCTCCAAAAAGAGGGTGCAACAAGACAAGACGCTAGTAGAAGGTTAAGCTGTGATTCATGTGAGGAAGGTTCCATCAGATCTGTGTGGAACATCATGGATGGATTATAGAGACATGAGAGCCACAAGCAGAAAGAGACGATCAGTCACGGGACTTAAATGTTTTCTACGTCACAACTTATTGGAAAAATATGTTATTGTCTTTAATTAAGGTCATTAACTCTAATTGCTTGCTTTTCATATGGCTTTTTATGAGGAGTAATTGATGTCAGTGGTCCTGCACTCTGCCTGGTGACCAGACAAGCACCATAATGTTCAGTTACACCGATAAATTTGGATTATTTAGATGAGCTGGTGGGTGACGTATTGCAAGTTGGAATTTAGATTTGACTTAAAAAACTCTCGCCTGTCTGGTTCTAAATGTTCTGACATTCCAGCTAAACAGTGACTGAAATATGTTTACGAAAACATTTGAGGAGAGAAATATGTAATGAAATATAGTAACATAATCTTGATTCATATTTGATCAGCACTGTCTGTTTGAGAGTTTGGTCTGAATTTCATGAGCACACAGACTGACTTGTCAATCACAAGTTAGCCACACCCTGAAGCATACCTGTGCTTTATGGTCTTTTACTCTAAATAGGACCATCATTTACAAAATGAACATCAGCTGTGTGGAAGAAGACTAGAAACTAGAGATTACGACCATGAACTCACGAGGAAGCCATTTACTGAGGTCATTAGGAAGAATACAGGTTTAAGACCCTTCACAGACCTGGAAGCTCTGTCCACTATTTTTTACTGTCAGTGATTCATGAGCACACTGTACACAATATTACGCTGATGTTCACATGACTTTGATTGTGTAATCAGTGGTTTTCATGCCTTTTCAGGTCTAGCTGATGAAGTCGAGGGAAACGTTTCTGGTAAGACAAAATAAAAGAATCTTTTTTATCTGTTATTGTCCTGTGTTTCTTAAACTCTCATTTCTTCAACAGTCCACACTGCCTTCTCAGTGGGAAAGATCCAGGTCACTATACGCAAACAAGCTAAAGGAAAATGGATAAGTCTTGGTCAACCACTGGAATTTCACAATACATTTCTACGCAAAAAAGACAGAGGTGAGATCCAAGGATTGTTTCCTCCTCTCCACGTATTTATAAACTAGTAGTCTTATCATATCAGATCAGAATATATCAGTTAAATCACGTTTCCACTGCAGAACGTTTCCCCTGTGACTAGGCGCCTTTGGAGGAACTCAACTAACTTTCTGGGTTAGGGTTAGGCCATGTTTTCATACGTCAGCACATTAATTTGCCTAACCTTCGCAGATCACCGTGGAAACACAGACACCAACAGGCTGATTTTAAAACCATTGTTCATCAGAGCACTTTGGATATTTAGGAACAATAAATAATGAGTCTACTTCAATGATCTCCTTTTTGTTACAGCTCTCTATTATCGGGAGTGCGTGTTGGTGTCTAAGACTGAGGTGAACCATAACACATATGTGTATAGATTGCAACTTCCACGTGGGTCTGTCAGGCATGTGCCTGTTGGAAAACATGTCTACCTCAAAGCCCTCATTCAAGGTAAGCAACCACACAGACAACTACTGTACTGAACACAGTGAATGTCCTGCACTCAAGCAAAATACAGTACACAGTGCAGTACACATGATTTACTGCTGGACCTCAGTACGGTTTAGTGAGTGGGTAGAAACCAAAGCTTGTTGTACATCAGTAAGCATTCTTCCTCATTATCCACAGCCAGTAATTACAATAGATCCTTTATGCTGTTTCTTGTCCCTCTGGTGGAGATCTGCCTTCACATCTCAGGGACTGTTTTGCTTAATCAGACTTAATCTGTGCTTCATCTTTCCTGGAAGCCGTTTCACAGTACACCCAGCTTCTCTAATGAGCTTCTCAGATCTAATTATTTTCTGCTTTCTTTGGTCCTTCTTTACAGTGAACTATAAATGTTTGTGTTGTGCACAACACAAGACATTTGGGGACATCTTCTCAAAGTCTCCTCAAAATAGAGATCATCATTGTTCACTTACATTTTAGGGATCTAAATTTATTGACTGATTGATTGATAAAATAATTAACAGACCAATCAGTAATTAAAATAATTCTTAGTTGCCTCCCTGGTTTACATAAACATTCATGTGCTGTTGCATGTTAGAATGTGATTATTTTGCTTGTGAACAAACTCATTATCAAACTCAGTTTTATGATTTTTATTTTTATGAATTTTATAGTTTTTTTTTTTTTAGAACTTTTTTTTTTATTATTTTATTATTATTATAAAGAACACAACACAAACATTCCTTGACAAAATCACAAATTTGTATGTAGTGCTTAGGAGAGAAACAAAACAAGCAACAACGAGAAAAAAAAAAAAAGGATAAAAGACACTGGGGCCCAGAAAAACTGAGTAATACAAGTAGGTGAAAAATAATGAGTAAATACCTAGACAGTTAAGGCATTCCGGCATACTGTGGGATCCCCCTTAGTTAGCGAAGCAACTTGTTTAGGTAGCCACCTCCTCATGAAAAAATCCGATCTTAATTGTAATTTAGCAGTTAAAGCTTCCATTCCATACACCTCCCTCGCTTCTGTTTCCATTGTGTCACTGTAGGTGGCTGTGATTCATCCATTTTATTGTCACCATTTTCCTAGCAGTCATCAGGAGTATATGTAGCAGGTGTTTTTGATCTCTAGTATACACGCCTTCAGGAGCTAAATCGAAAAGAAACAGGCTTGGGGCGAATACTATATTAATTCCTAGAATATTATCTATCTCGCTCTTTACCCCTTTCCAAAATGGAAGCAACACTGGGCAATCCCAGAATATGTGTGAGTGGTCGCCCACCAGTCCACATCCTCTCCAGCAGTGCATTGCAGCTGGATTATTTACAAATTTAGAGACCACATAAGGTGTCCTAAAAAACCTTGTCTTTGTCTTCCAATCAAACTCCTTCCACATGTTACTATTGATACCTTTATGACATCCAGTGCACACTGTTTCCCAGTCCCCATCCTCAATTATAATATTTAACTCTAGCTCCCATTTGTTTTTGATATAAAAAGTATTGTCTGGTATATCTAATAACAGATTTCTATATATATGGGAAACATACCTTTTATTCGGTAATCGCTGTTTAATTGTATTAATAAAATAAGTTTCTGTGTTTGTTGGAGCCTTTCTAATTATATTCCAATCTGTATGGTTTGTGATGTAGCTCCTTATCTGAAAATACCGGAACATATCACTTTGGGGTAGAAGGAATTTGTCTTGGAGACATGAGAATGGCTGTACACCAGTGTTACAGAGCAATTGGTCTATAACCCTCAGACCTCTGCCTGCCCATCTCTTAAATGTGATATCAGTTGTTGAGGGGGGGAAATCCGGATTTCCCGCAATTTGCATAGCCCTTGAGAGGGCAGCTGTCCCCCTAATTCTCTTTTGGACTGTTGACCAAACTTTTAAAGTATGTTTCACCCATACATTTTTGATTTCGAATTTCTTCTGGGACTGCTTGTTCAGAAACACTAAAGTGGATAAAGGTATTGCTGGTACTGTATTCTGCTCTATGTTCACCCATCCTGATTCTATGTCATTATTAATCCAAGCTACCACTGCTGTTAGTTGTGCTGCCCAAAAATAATATTTTAAATTGGGGAGGCTGACTCCGCCCCTGTCCTTTCCAAGAATGAGTGTTTTAAGTCTCACTCTTGGCCTCTTATTTTGCCATATAAATTTAGATATAAGCTTGTCCAGCATATTGAAAGCTGATGTCGGGGGGGGACTGAAACAAGAACAGAATTCTGGGGAGTAGATTCATTTTAACCGCTTCTACTCTACCCAAAAGGGACAGTGGTAGCACATCCCATCTTGCCATTTCATTTCTAAATATTCCAAATATTTTTTTATAATTCGCCTGATATAGTTGCGTTGCCTGGGGAGTGAGTGTGACCCCTAAGTATCTAAAACCCTGTTTAGCTCTTCGAAAAGACACTATATCTTCAAGCTGGCTAGGCCATGTCCCAGACACCATCATCGCTTCTGATTTACTCTGGTTAACTTTATAACCGGATACTAGACCATATTCGTTAAGAGTATGTAAAAGAGCCGGGACTGAGTGGGCAGGGTTTTCAATAAATAATAATATGTCGTCCGCGTATAGGGATATTTTATGCTGACTTCCACTCTCGTCCCTTATTCCTTGTATAAGAGTGTTACTTCTAATCAATTCTGCAAGAGGCTCAATGCTAAGAGCGAACAGGGCTGGTGAGAGTGCGTCCCCCTGCCTTGTCCCCCGTCCCAGATCGAAGAAATCCGAGCATTGGCCGTTAACTCTGACTCTTGACCTCAGGTTCATATAAAACACTTTAATCCAACTCAAAAAGGTTTCGTTAAAGCCCATATGCGCCATTGTTTGCTCCAGAAATGTCCAGTCCAGTCTATCAAATGCTTTCTCAGCATCTAAGCTGAGAAGCATTGATGGAGTCTTTCTACCAGAAGCAATAGATTGTAGATTCAGAGCTCGTCTGACATTATTGGTGCCGTGCCGTCCAGTTATAAATCCCATTTGATCAGATTTAACTAATTTCCGGATATGTTTTTGTATTCTGTTCGCCAAGATAGAGGTCAGAATTTTTAGATCCTGGCAAAGCAAACTTATCGGCCGGTAACCTGTACATTGAGTGGGGTCCTTTCCCTCTTTGTGAATAACTGTGATAATTGCCTCTGACCATGTTTTTGGGGGGTCCCTTTCGTCCAGTGCATAATTATATACCCGACATAAAATTGGGCCCAACTCTTGAGCAAAAACTTTATAATATTCCCCTGAGTATCCATCGACACCCGGTGATTTACTATTCTTTAATTTACTAATACTATCTATTATTTCCTGCACTGTTATGGGAGAAGATAGCATCTCTGCCTCATCCTGCGATAATCTGTTCAGCTGAATCGATTCCAGGAGTCTTATTGTTTTCTCCTCCTTCCCTATTAATTCTTGGCCTTCATATAATTTTTTATAGTATGCAGCAAACGCCTCTGCTACTTCTTTTGGTTGAGAGGTAATTCTATTTGTGTCAGGGTGTTTAATTTTAGGTACCACATGGTTCGATTGAGCTTTACGTAGCTGAAAGGCCAGTAGTCTACTTGCCTTATTCCCCATTTCATAATATTTTCTTCTCACAAATCTGAGCATTCCCTCAGCTTTATATGTGAGTAAATTATCTAATTTTTGTCTCTCCTGTTTTAATAATTCTAAAGTGCTCCTTTTTCTTGATATTTTGTGTTCTTTTTCCAGCCTGCTGATTTCAGTCTCCAATTCAAGTCTACTGGCTTCTCTCTGTTTTTTTATTCTAGACGTAATTTGAATAATATAACCCCTCATAACAGCTTTGGCACCATCCCATAGAATAGATGGAGTAACCTCTCCATTTTCATTTATGTCCATATATTCTTTTAGCCTGTCACGTAATTCCTGTTGGATTAGGGGGTCATTCAATATTGAGACGTTAAGTCTCCAATATTTGAATTGTTTCTCTTGATCTAAATTCATTTTCATCTTAATGGGACTATGATCTGATAAAGTTATGGATTCTATCTTACACTCTGTCACTCTATGCACATCAGCCTTTGAAACAAGAAACATATCTAGTCTGGAGTAACTCCCATGAACTTGGGACCTGTATGTGTAGTCTCTGTCTCTAGGATGATGATATCGCCATACATCAATCAGGCCCAATCCGTCCATCATTCCCATAACCGTGGCTGCCTTTCTAGTTCGAGGCCCCTTCTGAGCAGGTAGTCGGTCCATATTTAAATTTAATACACAGTTATAGTCCCCCCCCACGACTATGATCCCTTCCCCTTCATCTGCCAGTTTGGAAGCTATTTTCTTAAAAAAAAAGGGACAGTCTTCATTTGGTGCATACAGGTTCAGAAATGTAAATCTGTTTTCCCCAATCGTACCAATCACCATGATATATCTACCTTCCTTGTCTTTTAAAATTTTTTCACAGCTGAAAAAAACATTCTTTCTAAATAAGATAGCGACCCCCCTTTTCCTCCCTCCTTCATGAGATGCACTGTATATTTGTTCCACCCAGTCCCTCTTTAATTTAAGGGGCTCTGCCTCAGAGAGATGTGTCTCTTGTAACATTGCAGCCGAACATTGTAAAACTTTAAGTTGGTTAAGTATTTTCTTTCTTTTAATTGGATTTCCCAGGCCCTTTATGTTGTAACTGACTATAGTCAAACCATCCATATTACACTCCTTTCAATCCTTACTGTCATGATGCTTTGTAGTCAACTTATAAATTCCAGGTGCACCATCCTCTGTTGTAAAAGTCTTATCAGTTGTCAAGGAAGTAACACAAAAACGAACACAAACTATGTACAATTTCCAATAACGAACATCGGAAATCAAACATAACAACCTGGCTTCCAAGTCCTCAACTGGCCTGTCTCCAGTGGTGGCCAGTCCCCGCGTGGAGCTGGGCAGAGGGTGGCGGGAACCCTCCGGGATAATGTCACATTGTGCAGCAGACCCACTCTGTCGGGTTAACTGCTGCGGCCCTAAAGTGGCTGAGTGTAGATCACTCATAATGAGTCAATAGCAGCTGATGCCACCCACCAAAATGACCAGATAATGTGCTATTGTTACATTCTGGACTCAGCAAAGTGTAAATAAATATAAGTAAGTAAAATAAAGCCCGTCATCACCATTATATTTGGAGGGTAATTAACTGTAGCCCATCTAACATTGAACCATTCACAGCTTCTCGTAGCTGTTTAATTAAAATGGAAAAAACCTTACTTTTTACTCAATATTTTCAAACTTTTCAAGGGAAGAAAAACCTGCAGTCTTTTTCTGTGAACATGCTGACGTTCCGTACTCTTCGGTTGGCGTCTCGTGTCTCCCACCTGTGTCTGGCCAGCTCTCGCTCCACTTTATCCCGCTCGTCAACTCGGACTTGGATATTGAAATCCTTCAGCACCGGTGCTGCGTCCATCACATTCTGGAAAGTTTTTTCCTCAGATCCCACCATCATCCGCAGCCGGGCCGGGTACATGCACTTCGCTTTAACGTTTTTCTCCTTCAGCTGTTTCACCACGTATCTGACTTGAGCGTGTTTCCTCTGTAGCTCCGGTGAATAGTCATTATCAAAGTAGATCTGCTTTTCACCCATCTTCACTTTGCGCTGTCTCCAGGCTTGCTGCAGGATCTGTTCCTTCACTGTGTATTCCGCGAATTTAATGACGATAGAGCGAGGCGGGTCATTATCTTTCGGTTTTGGCATGAGTGCTCTGTGCGCTCGGTCAATCCTAATGTCGGCCTCGGTCAGTGGCAGGTCAGTCAGCACCGTCGGCAGTAGCTTTTTAATGAAGGCGACCATGTCTCTCCCTTCGCTCCCTTCGGGAACCTGATACAGTCTCAGGTTTTGCCTTCTGTGTCTGTTTTGAAGATCTTCACACCGTTCAAGTAATTCCGCCTCACGCTGCAGTAGGAAGCCGATGGCTTTTCCGTGGGCCGCGGTGGTCTCCTCTGTGGTTGTTATACGCTCCTCCGCGTCAACCACCCTCTTTTCCAGCTTTGTTAGTTGTGCACTTAAACCACCGACCGATGTTTCAAGCTTTGTGAATGAATCCTTACTTTGGCCTTTAAATTCCCTTACATCTATACTCATCTGCAGAATGTCCCCCCGTATTTCTCGGTTCGATTGGGCGATAGCCCGCAGCATCCCCTCCAGGCTATCTGCAGCTTCAGCGGCTTTGCTAGGGCGAGCACTAGCTTCGTCAGAAATAGCATCCTTCTTAGCATCAATTGGTTCCGATAATTTTTCCTCTCCTTCTCTGTTTCTGAACTGGTATCTAGCGAGTCTGTCGTTAGCGCTCATCTTTGCGGTGTCGTTAGGCATACTTTTGCTGAGTTTTGTTCAAATGTCGATTTGTTAAGTTAGCAGGTCAGCACAGCTCAAACTTTTGCGTCCTACTTGAACATGGCGCCGCCGGAAGACAATTTTATAGTTTTTTTATGATTCATTTTACTAAAAGACAGTGTGACTCTAAATGTGTCTTTTTGCTCTAGTCAAACAGAAATAAATCTATTAAACACAGCCGAAGGAACATGAAATTAATATTAAGGCCGCTCCTACTGTTAATAAACCTGTTATTAAATGATTAAAATTATTCTAATGTACTTTAATATTCTAAAGACTACAGTCTAGACCTGCTCTGCATGAAAAGTGCCATGAGATAGCTTTTGTTATGATATGGTCCTATATGAATAAAATTGAATTGACTTGAATTGAAATTGATCCAGACAAAGACGATATGATTGTTCTTTTATAATAAAAAAAATAGAATAGAACAATTTCATAGAAATGATTTCAACCATTCATGTTGGTAAACACTCCATTATCATGATAAACATGATTGCTTCAACACATGGTGAATAGTACTTAATGTATATCATCTCAGTACAGATGTGACACCTCAAAGAATTCTGCATGCAGTGACAGAGGAGCTGAAAACACAGTGGACTGAAGATGTTTCATAGAATTCTAAAGTTTTCTGTTGTTTACTTGTTTACTTGTTTACTTGGTTTAATTTTTTTTATCCACATCCAGACACAGAGGTCGTCAGGCCATACACTCCAGTAGATCCAGACCTAGCAGCAGCCTCCAACCACTCCTCACAGGACTCTGACCTCTACCTCATGATCAAAGTTTACCCTGACGGGGTGTTCACCCCACATCTCAACAGCCTGCACATCGGTAAGTCACAGCGAGCAGAGAGAGGAGTGATGTACTGATGTACGGACATGAAAGAGCAGGAGAGCACTACAATACAGTATAATGGGACCGTTAACTGTCTGACATTCAACAGAAATCATTAAATGAACATCAGAGGAAATGAATGAGAGACACAAACTAAATGTAAACGTTAATGACTCACTGAAATAAGATAAATGCAGCTGAATGTCACTGTTATGAAAACATGTTGGCTCTGTTTTTCTCATTAAGAATCCTTTTTCAAACTATAATTTAGTTTTCACATATTAATCTGCTTAATTAAGCCTGGCGGGGATGGTGGGTGTGAGTGTGACGTGCACATTTCTGTCTGTATGTTGGAGGAGCTCGCAGTGATTCAGCCTGTCACTCCTCTAAAGAGCCACAAGGGATGAACATAGACTTTTTGTCACAATTTTCACAAACATTATACATGGCTGGTGATTTGGTCACTGGTCTGACGTTTGTCTTCTCAGGTACAGCAGAGACTAAATGATGTGAATTCACACATTCAAAATAAGAATTCAAGGTTCCTTCCCCTACTGCAATCTTCATTTCTAATACACCAGCACTATTTGCATCTGCTCTTCAGAGGCAGAGAATTTCAGAGAATTTTCCCAGCAAAATGATTTCCTTATCATCTCCCCACATTGTTTGGCTGTGTGTGCTGCAGGCACCACAGGTACCGGGCAAAATGTGTTGCTGTTTGATAAATAACAACTCGTGGAGCTGAATGGATGAATGTTTCTCTTGTGCTGCCATAAAAAGCTGTCAGTGTTTGAGATCAGTGGTTCCAACCTTTTTCCTAAAAGAGCTCGTTTTCTATCATTTAGTAACATTGTTCTTCTCATTGTTCTTTAAGCTCTTTGGTTGTTTTAACTGTCATTTTTTCTAATTCAGGATGGGGCTGTGTAGCAGAGTTAAGGCTCTGTCAATATATCTATGAACTGTTACTGAATATTGAGACAGTGACACAGTTTTCATAATTTTAGCTCTGTACACCACCACAATGGATTAAAAATGAAACAGAGGCAATTGAAGTGCAGACTTTCAGCTTTAATTTAGGGGGCTTGCACATAATTATTGTATGAAACGCCATTTTTATACACGCTCAGGGGCTCAAATGTTACTGGACAAATAACATATTCATGAATAAAATGTTCATTTTGATTACTTTGTCAAGAATCCTTTGTAGGCAATGGCTGCTTGAAGTCTAGAGCCCATGGACACCACCAAACGCTGGCTTTGCCAGGCCTTTACTGCAGTTTGGTTTTACTTCAATTGTTGCATGTTCGTAGGTCATTCTACCTGAAGTTTTGTCTACAATGAGTGAAACGCATGTTTTTTTTTTTACCATGGAAAGCCTCCTACGATCATCCATCACTGTTGTCTTCTGTGGAAGTCTAGGCCTTTTAGTGTTGCAGACCTCACGAGTGCATGAACGTTGGTTCACAGCAACAGTTGCAAATGTCACACCTGGAATCAACTCCAGACCTTGTACCTTCTTCATTGATGAAGAAATAACGAAGGAATATCTCATACCTGTCCATACCTGTCCAAGTGTCCAATTACTTTTAGTCTCTTGAAAAAGAGGCAGCTACATATTAAATTCGGATGTGAATACATCAAATGCTCAAAAGCGGAGAGACCGCACTTCAAGCACATATTCATTAGTTATATTTGTTTATTTCAACAACAAAACTTTTTGTTGAAGTTTAAATAATAATCTATATTTCTAAACTTCAACTTATCTAAATTTGAAATAACTATTTCCTTTAGTTTCCGTCACAGAAATCACTTCATATCATCACAGATGTTGGCACAGTGACTCATTGTGTTTGTACGCTTCAGGTGATCATATATCTGTAAGTGGTCCAGAGGGTCCCTTCAGTCTCCGCCCCCTCCGTGATGTCACACACCTCTACCTTTTAGCAGCTGGCACGGGGTTCACGCCCATGGCTCGCCTCATCCGAGTGGCCCTGCAGGACATCAACACTATCAGGTGGGAAATCAGGAGACGTCCACGTAGAAGTTTTATTAAAGTCAGTGTAAAGGCAATTCTGAGATTTCTTTCAAAATCCGTTAAATATGTTAGAAAACGTGAAAAAACAGCTTGTCTCCAGTTTTCAGTCCAGGATTTTGTGGCCATACTGTTTGTATCACCAATTAGAAATCCCAGGCTTTACCTTCTAATTCACAACGTGTGTGTGTGTGTGTGTGTGTGTGTGTGTGTGTGTGTGTGTGTGTGTGTGTGTGTGTGTGTGTGTGTGTGTGTGTGTGTGTGTGTGTGTGTGTGTGTGTGTGTGTGTGTGTGTGTGTGTGTGTGTGTGTGTGTGTGTGTGTGTGTGTGCTCAGAAAAACCAAGCTGCTTTTTTTGAACCGACAAGAGGCGGACATTCTGTGGCACAGTGAACTGGATGACCTGGCTGCTAATGATGAGAGGTACTGACTGTCAGTGTGTGTGTGTTCAAAGCTCTGTTCTGTTTGTTCTGTTACTGCCCGCCTGCAGATGTCAGTGATAATGAATGAAATGAAACAGGATGCAGAGTATGCATGAGGTTAGTGCAGTGTTGTCTGACTTAGTTTGAACAGTACCACAAACAAATCAATCTAGGCAGTAGAATGTTCTATGAGATAACATTACATATTTTGAAATGCACTCTGTCTGTGTGGCAGAAACAAGCACTTTTACTGGACATAGATTGTTAGTGTGCTCAGGAGGATGTTGCTGCAGCCAGTTTCACTTTTACAGCAGCACTCTCACTCAGCACTGGACCAACTGTTGTCCTTTGTCCATTAGTCCTTTGTCCATTAGTCACTTTGACACAAACACATGGGAAATGGGCCCTGTGTGACAAACCTGCCACAGTTGCAGCATCATATAACAAGCTGCAGTCTTTAGTGGCACTTCATAAAACACATGATGTGCGGCCCAGTGCAGAAACACATTGTAAATGGTTCAACATCATATATCATTAAGAAGAGATCTATATGTGTTAATATTCATGTTGGTTAGCAACAGAGAATAACTCTGTAACTTGTGGAGCATCTTCAGTAAGCAGAGCTTCTGATGATGATGAAGAGCAGGTGGGCTGCTCAATGGTAAGTCTGGAAATGTGTTTAAAGCAACAAGAAACAAATGTGCATCACCCCCCAGGCCTGAAAACACACTCTTCCTTGTGGTAGCTTGTAAGCAGGACTAATCAGAGGGAAAACCAGGAAACATTTTATCCATCAATTATGATCCAGTTTCACCAAAATCAGTGAATAAAGTTGGTGCTGTGTGACCTAATTCATGGTAGAGTGGCAGGTTACATAATGTTGCTGAAAACAAACACCAAGCGAGGGATTTTCTTGTGTAACCGTTTATAGGACACATCAGTACAGGCAATGTTAAAAAGTGTTAGATAATACTGACATGACAGCTAACCCTTCACATGTGCCCTGTGTCTTGACTTTGGATGTGATTCCACGTAGAACACTTTCTGTGGCGTGCTCGAGCTCACGTGTATTTCTGTTTGTGTGTCAGGTTTGAAGTGGACTATGTCCTCTCTGAGCCTGGTGAAAGCTGGACCGGCAGGAAGGGTCGCGTCGACGAGGGCATGCTCAAGGATTTTCTCTGCAGGCCAGATGGGTCCAAATGCTACGTGTGTGTGTGTGGCCCCACTGCCTTTACAGAGCTGACGATAGGGTGTGTATCATTTCCTTTATTGTAGAAACAGAAATCAGTTCTTAACCATTATGTCATTGTCATAGTTCCCAGAATACACTGAGGTAAAGACAGCTTGTAAACAAACTGTGTATCCAGTAGATGAGCACAAGATAAACTCCTTCCATAGGACATGAGGCCTTATTTTTTTCTTTTCTTAGAGAGCCGTCAGCCTGAATGGATCATCTCTGTATGCTCAGTCACCTTCTTTTCTGTTTGTTCACTCTCCAGTTTGTTGAAGCAGCAGGGCTTTAGTGAAGACGAGCTCCATGCCTTCCAGGGCTGATGAACTCTGCCTCAACCCAGCTCCTCTCTGCAAAGACTGTGTGAGACAGAGAGAGAGAGAGAGTTGATTTTAATTTATGTTTGTGAGAATTGAAAGGAACATTGTATTTCTATGCACCAAGGACCTGATGATGCGGACAGCAGACCACACCCCCAGGCTACTATGTTTCTCGACTGTTTGGTCCGTCTAGAACAAAAACAGAGTTCATGAAAACTATGAGTTGAAATGTTGTAAAGGTGTGTAGAGTAAAAGCAGTAAAATATACTGAAATGTGATGAGATGTGCTGTAAACAGATGAGGTATATGCAATATAAAAGAGGATTCCCATGAGCTTTGAAGTGTGTTGCAGAGGATCTTCTGCAGCCTCTTCAGCTTCCAGTTGGATGCGGTTACAGGAGTTCAAAGCAGTGCAGTGAAATAAAATGCATTATGGTGCAAACTGTAAAGCTTAGTGTCACTTTTATTAACAGAGATGCCTCCTCCAGATTTCGACGTCTGCAGGCCTCCTCAATAACCGTCTGCACCTCCTCCTGGACTAGTTGGTGTCAGTCCTTGTCATAACAAATGGTAGGGAGGGCCAATCCCACAGCCGAGAATCAGATCAGTGACTTTTGTTAGCTGTTGTTCTCACAACTTCCTCCCAGTTCATCCAGACTTTTCTCACAGAGGATATTACCAGTAACTCAGGGGCCATGGTTGGCTCCTGAAGTCAGGTTCTCAGTATTTTAGCAGAAGAAAAAGAAAAGCATAGAAGATAGTATTACAGATCTTTGCTTAATGGATGTTTGTAGATTTGCAGTTAAAGCAAGTCGTGCATCTGATCTAAACCCATAGATGTGCAAGTGTGTAGTTACTCTTAATCCTTGAGGTTCTGAGTCCTGTGATGTGTCTTCACTGCAAATCACAATGTGTTCAACTTCATTATTTTCTCTGCAAGACTGCTACATCGCCATAATGAGCAAAAAGGAAAGCCACAGCATTCACAAACTCTGGAGTGAGTAGAAAAGGTTTCTAACAGTGCAGCATACATTTGAATGTCAGGCTTTTCAAACAGATCGTTTCTGCAGTGTCTCGCCAAAATGACCATCACAAATACAAGCAGGCATGAACACCTCATGCAGAGAGTCTGTCCACACCAAATGTCCAACTGTCATCATTGTGCGACAGTGATGATGATGAAGATGGTGATGAAGATGATGTTGTTAGCTTCAGGACCCGTTATCTTAAGACCTGTGCTTGCAGTTTATGTTGACAGACCTGCCTGCTCACCCATTACGCTTTTAATGCTCAGGCCACAGCTCGAGTCTTTTCATCGCTGCTCTTCTGTTTTCAGCTGCATCTTAGTTCTTCCTTTTATTCCACTGACCTTACTGGCTAAACCCCTCCTGGACACTGTATACTAACAGAAATATGAGAATGTTACACAACAGTCATTCAATCTGCACAAACCAGTTCCTGCTGCACACAAAGTAAACCCAACATCAGGTCACAGCAGCTCATTTCACTGCACCACAGTTTAAAAGGAGAAAGGGAAGAAATCATTGAAAATGACACTACTGATACAGAGGAGCCAAGGTTACAGTTCCTTACTCAGATAGTTCTCCATGCTCGTACTGTTTCCAAAGCTTTTCCTGACCTGAAATCAGTCCTGAAAATTTTCTCAGCCCGATAAAGAAAAAAAAAAAAAAAAAAAAGATTGTTGCTGGATTGAATATTGGCATAACGTTCTGGCAGCTTGGTTTATACAAACTTTAAAAATCCCATGCAAGGTAAAGTGAGTACGTACTGCTGATTATAAAGCCCTCCCACGGCTTGGCATGTCTAAATGAAGCTGCTCTTTCTGTTGGTGCAGCTGTTTTCATCGGTGGGACAGCTGGACACGTTTCCTAAAAGTTCCTGCCAAATGTTTTCTTCTTTTTCCCAGGTATGCACATGAAGACTGTGCTCTTTGTGCAGTTTTAGAAGTATGCAGGTTCCTGAAGTAAAACTGCAGTCGTGTCTGTGCAGCCTGATGTGTTGACTGCCTCCTGAGCACTTTCACTGTAGTCCACACAGAAAGGATTCGGAGGTTCGTTCACATCAGCATGTTACGGTGCCATGATGAGCAAGTTAGCATGCTGACATTAGTATTCAGCCCCACAGAGCTGTGTATATCCTGCAGACTTAAATCACTCCCTAATTCACTCATTCATTTCTCCCAGAGTAACACACCAACATTTTAGAGATCCTTTTGGTCATTTTGTGTCATCACAAAAAAAGGTTAGAGTTAGAACCAACATTGGTGGGAACTGTTGGCTCTCTGTACATAATATTATAAAGAGTACAGCCTAGACCTGCTCTGTGTCATGTCACATAACTTCTGTTATGATTTGGTGCTATATGAATAAGATTGAATTGAACTGAACCGAATTGAGCTCTGTGATGAACTGGTGACTTGTTAAGGTGTATCCCGCCCCTTGCCCTAAGTCAGCCGGGATAGGATCCAGCCCCACTGTGACTCTGATGAGGATGAGCAGTTACAGTTGACGGATGGATGGGTGAATTGAATGAAAACAAACATTTCATAATTCGCACACAAATAAAGTAGTGCACTAACAAAAGATTTCAGACACAATTATCATCTTGTCCTTTTCAAACTTTGGAGGTTTGTCCTTTTTGGCTTGAATGCAATTAGCCCTGAATCTGATGGTGCAGTGATAAATCGGACTGTTCTTCCAATTTCTGTGTGAACATGTTGTGTTGCCTGGATGGAGATACTTAAACTTTGTCCATGAAATGAAGGGTGTCATTGCAGTGCTCCTGGACTTTAGGTGGACTAAACATATAGCTGATTTTTTACATTCAGTTTTAGTTGAATGTCTCATGATATTTCATGAAAAGAACTGGCCATCAGCAGTCCATTAAAGCTAATATGAGCTGTGCAGTTTGAGTCACTCTGACCTTGCTGAGTTTCTACTTTCATAAGGCTTTTATATCAATAACATGATCATCAGGAAGTGACATCATAAAAACATTTTGAACAATGTGGTGCAGAAACAGTCAAGTTCCCACCTTATTTTATACTGTATCTATATTTAACTCATTTATACTGTGATGTGGTTATCAAGCTTAACAAATCAATCCTGTTCCATGAAGTAAAGATAGATCAATACACAGATCCATAGACGCTGACTGAGAAGGTCCATACTTTTTCCTGGTACTGTATACATCAGTATATACTGTACACAGTACTAGTTCACAGCTTGTGATCGTCAGCACACACAGCTTCTGCCTGCTGATGTAATGATCATCACCTACAGGCTCAGAGCTGAGAATGGCTCTCATTGTTCAGTGTAGAGGGCAGGGTTTGGATAAACGTGTACCATGTGTGTGCATGTTTATTGCCACCATTATGTTAGAGTGCAAATGAGCTGACTGATAGATCTGTAAGATGATATGTGATGTAATGTATACGGAGCTCTGAGAAAATGGCCAGAATTCTTAGACTCATGACTGTCAAGTGTCATGAGCTTTCTTTAGGCATCATGGAGCGATTTCATGATCCTCCAGTGTACCACTGGAGGATCATGAAATGAAGAATGTGGAAGGAAATAGAGAGGACTCTGTTTAGTATTAATGGGGCTCACCACTGATTACACACATCAAGTTCAGTTTACTTATGATCTGGACTCACTTGTTTAAAGTGTTCTGTGGTTCTGGAGGAGCTTTCCAGAGGAAAACAAATCATAAAAGACACTATCCATCTGCAGCGTGTACCGTACGGTCCAGTGTTTCAAGATCTTGAGCCATACATAGACACTAAAGTATCGTCTGTGCTGCTTGAATTTTGACCATTCTTTTGAAAAGTGTGTCTCTCGTAAGTTTAACATGGAAAGGACTTGAAGCAAGACAGTTGAAGCAAGCAGCGTGAGCATGCAGGGTCGCAGGGAGAAAAGAAAGAAAAGAAAAGCCTGGAAACTGCTGCTCCAAGTTCAACATAACTTTACCTCCAGTTGGCAATTACTAAGAAGTAGACTTCTTAAATTATCAGGAGCACCTTTGCAGGCTGAAAAATCTAGATCTTACTATGGCAACTTGTGTCCTGGAACTACTGCTCAAGTACCATCACAATGAATACAACCTTGAAGAAATGTGTGTGCAGAATTATTTATTTTTTTCAAACTAAAAAAACAAACAAAACATGATGATGTAATTGTTAACTGGCCTTGTAACCGACAAATCCCAGAAGGATTTTCATCATACAGAAGAGAGGCCACTTGTAGTCTGAGGCTGAACACAACCTGTTCACTCTTATAAGCAACGGATGAAGGTTAAATGACAGTATGAGTGGATCATGAATATGACTATAGCTTTCTGGATATTCATCACAGCTGAATGCAGCTGGTCTAACATCTTAGATGGGGTTATTGTAGTGCACCTGTGTTTTCCTAAGGTGCTCAGTGTCACATGTCATGAATAGTAATGACGTAAACATAATACGGAAATGTATCAAATCAAATCAGATTTTATTCATACAAATTCACCCACTCTGAGGCTTTACAATCTGTACAGGGAGTGACACCCTCTGTCCTTAGACCCTCGGTTCGAGTGAGGAAAAACTTGCCCACAAAAAACCTTTAACAGGGAAAAAATGTGGAAGATGATGTAAAGAGTTAACCTACTGTGGACATGTACAGCCACTCTCACACTGTACCACCACCACCATTATGAACTACATCACAGCATCTCCTTATCATCCGCTGTTTCCAGCAGAGCCATGCAATTGTTCAGACAACAAAGTATTGGCATCTACACTTAACCAAACTGCAAGACTTACCTAAAACATTTGTAAGTAAGCTTTTATTTTGGAAGTCTAACAAGGTTTATTATGTCTAAAGTACCCGCTTTTGGGGTTTTGGGAATAATGAGCCAGCAGAGGAATGGCTAGTCCAAGTTCCAGCAGCCATGAGAAGAAACAGCTGGACAGACTACACCAGAACAAGAAAGCAGGCTCTGGTAGTATGGCCCAGAGTCCTGAAGGCCTGTGCTGACCAGCTGTGTGGGATTCTACAGCACCTTTACAACCTAAGTCTGAGTCAGGTCCCTGTGCTGTGGAAGACATTCTACCTTGATTTGTGTAAAGTTTTTATGTCTAGAGAAACCTTCTGTACTTTAGTTTGTGCAGCAAGATGTACAACACAAAACTGACAGTAACAGAAATGACCTGTTGTCATGGCAATGACTGATGCCACGACAGCTTTGGCCAGCCTCTCTCACAGAGTGGCCATGATTGACGATGTGATCAATGATTGTTCCTCACTAAGGTTTGTGGTGGCAGCCTCCTCGATCCATGCTTGGTACCAACTTTAATCTAGTCCTCCAATGAAGACGCTTGCTGTGCAAAGAAGGTGTGAGCATTAGATTAAGCTGACCCATGGTTTGCAGAAAGACCATAATAGAAAACATATCTCATAATATCAAATCAATTAATCAAAAAGTGAAATGTCGCCCTCACTACTGCTTATTCTATCAGAGGCATACGCACTGTAGGACTCTGTAGGAAACTTTGTCTTTTTCCCTTCAGTGCAGTCACCATCCTATTAATGACAGAACACAGTCTGTATAAAGAAGCACCCATTCACAGACCCTGACAGAAAATCGAATGAAATTTCTAGTTGAACAACCAGGACCGTCATCACTTAACAACTGTAACCACAAAGTACATCTGAAGGCAGACAGACAGGCGGACAGTGGAAGAATAGTAATAGAATCTTCTCTAGTCAAAGGTAATACACGTATTGGAGCACCCTTCAAGTGTGTGTGTGTGTGTGTGTGGTGTGTGTGTGTGTGTGTGTGTGTGTGTGTGCACACTTTTTACCTGAACAGAAGACGATGACCAAAAGATTGGACAGAGCGTGTCATTCCCTCTACAGATTGTAAAGCCCTCTAGGGCAAAATGTGTTTTGTGAATTTGGGCTATACAAATAAAATTTGATTTGATTTGATTTGATTTGATTGATTCATTGGAATCTGAATACAGGCTGCATATTCAGAGGGAACACAAAGAAAATCAATTTCCTTCTATTTAGTTTCCTGTCACCAAGTTTTAAATGAAGGACAGAGCAGAGGAGACGTAAAAGAAGTAAAAAGAGAGAGGAGGAGGAAGAGAGAGAGAGAGAGGATGAGAGGGAGGAGGAGAAAGAGAGACAGAGCAGAAGCTCTCAGATTAGAGTGTGTGTTGCTCAGAGTGTTGCAGCACACGCTGAGATGATTCTCGAGATATAAGTCAGTTAATTGAGCAAGGAAACGGTCAGCTCAGTGTGGTTCTGTGCTCTTTGTGATATGTCAGGCACTGACAGTCCAAACAGCACCAGTGCGTCTCCGATCTCCGACTACGAATGGAGATATGAATACTATGATGAAGAGGAGCCGGTGTCTTTTGAGGGACTTAAGGCGCACCGCTGTGAGTAGACCTCTGTTCATGTGTCTCACTGCCAAACTAAAGTGTAGTCAACATAGTCTGTCATCTTACTGTAGCATTAGTGTTTTGTTTCAACATTTAAAATAACCATGATGATAATAATAAAGACTAGACTTCAGCACGACACATATATGCATCATGTAGTGCTGATGTTATACAATTCATTAGTAGGTGGAGATTCAATCAGCAGATTTAATCAGGTGTTGAGCTTATTTGTTTATTCATTTAGTACTTTATATTTCTCCTCCACATCATGTATTACATTAGTTACTCTGTATTTACAGTACTGTTGTACAATTTTACATCACAAACCATCATGCACTGTTACAGACTAAACCACCCAACATGATTACATATATAACCTGTTAACGATGTGTTAATTAAATATACAATGTGTCAATACAATTCACATTTGACGTTTCACAGGCGACAACAATCATTTCACAACTAATATCACAACTGTTCTGTAAAAACGGTGATGCATTTATTCATTTATTCAGTTTCTTGTCTTACTTTTGTGGCTGTCCGTCCAGAACACAATCTCATCAACTGCACACTGTTTACATTCATTTAACATTGTAATGACCCTTCATGACCCTTCCCTGTGTCTCACAATAGTGGGCTCATAAACTCTGTAGTTATGCGATGACTATTTCTGTCCTGTGGAAACATATGGTATGTCTGGCGTGTGAGATTTTATCTCTGAATGGGTGTCATTCATCAATATTTTGTTTGTACTGTACGAACAAATTTAGAACTGCTCAGACCATGTGCGCACAAATGATCAAGGCCAGGCTTTATCATTCAGCTAAATGCATATTAAAACATATTGATTAAAAAGCCTTCAATAGACAACAATATTAAATATATCTATATATATATATATACACATACTAATGCATTGGCCAAATGTATTGAATGTCATTTCAGAGTTCAAATGTAACAGTTGTTTTGATTGACTCGACCTATATTGATTGGCTTGCCTACACAAGATAGTAGGTAGGTTGTTAACAGGCACAGGGTACATAAAAGCTTGAATTTATCTCTAAGCAGATGCTGGCAGGTCAAGCTTTGCTGATATTGCAGCCTGAGCTATGTGAGGACTGACTAATTCAAAGTAAAGAACTTTCAGTTACATTTGATTTGTTTAAAAGGTGCTATAGAAATACAATTTGATTGATTGATTTTAGAGCACGCACAACAATTGACCAAAAAGTAAACTCCTGATCCACTACGACAGTGAGTTTCTCTCCATCATCAAGGTCATATAAACCTCCCATTCTTAGGTAAGATTTTAGAAAAAGTTGTTTTTTAATAGACTGATAATAGTTTTAGTGCAGCTTTTGTTTGGTCTGTTGATCATAACATCCTATTAAACATTTGACTTTGTGCCAAGAATATGAACATAACTCTCACTTTGGTTGTACAAGGACTGGATTGCTCATTCTAATGGCCAGTACACCCCATAGGAGTCCCCAGGGGACATGATTGTAGGCCTTTTCCAAATCCACAAAACACATGTAGACTGGATGGTTAAACTCCCATCTCCCCCATCAACCCCCCATGGACAAGGCTTCCCCCAAGTCTTCAGGCTCTGCCTCTTCCACAGAGGACGTGTTGGTTGGAGTTCCTGAACAATATCCCCAGTCCGGGTCAACAGTTCTCCACCTCGGCTGAACACAGCCTGGGCCAAGCCATGCTTCCCCTTCCTGAGATTTTGTGATCACTCTTATTTTATGTGCAAGTAAGAACATCTCTAGGATCAGGCCCAATATGAGTAGAATATTTCTGTCAGACATCATTTCATGTAATATTTGTGCATCATTCGTACATCCATATTATGATGACTACTCAGTACTGACTTCATATTCTGTTTGTTTTGTAGACTCTATAGTGATCTGCTTCTGGGTCGGCCTGGCTGTCTTTGTCATCTTCATGTTTTTTCTGCTCACAATTCTGACCAAGACGGGAGCTTCACAGCCTGAGTGAGTTTCCAGCTCCACTCAGTGCTTCCTGCTTCATCACTACAGTGACATGAAAAGTATTAGTGGTTATTAGTGGTCTGTAATGTTACTATGTACATGTATGATAAGTACAATACTTACTTTTTACTATACTATACTTTTGAGGTACTTGTACTTTGCTGCCCTTGTACTTGTACCTTGTACTTTGCTTACACTATAAGCAAATATTGATCTTTTTACTCCTACAAGGACATTCATGATGTGTTTAAACTATATTTGGAGGAACCTTTAGAAGGTATCTCTAAACCCTTTTGGTTTGTAACAAACACGTATAGTGTGTGTATTAATATTAAAGAGCTGCTCTAACATAACTAATGATATAATCATATAATCACAACGATGATGTTTCCTGTGAGGATGCTCTAAATGAAACAAAAGTGGCTACACAGTCGTATGTGTAACGAAAGCACAGCAGGGTACTCAAACATAGCCCTGAGTTACTCCAATGTTAAGGATGATGGTGGACGAGGTGGTGTGTCGGGTAGTCAAGGATCCACATGTACAGGGAGGTGTTTAATCCCAGGTCCTTGAGCTTTGTGTTCAGCCTGGAGAGGACTTTGGTGTTAAATGGTAAACTTCAGTCCAAGAACTGCATACTCACACAACTCCTTTTCTTGTCCAGGTGGAATCGGGTGGTGTAGAGGTTGTGTGCTATAACATCTTCTATTGATTGGTAGGGGTGTGTAGCACCTCACTGTAGTAGTGAGGAGCAGATGCAGTCCTTGACCAGCCTAGTTTCCAGGGGTTCACATAGTTGAAAGCCCTCCTGACATCAGCATGTCTGCTCTGTAGGAGTTCTTGAATGCTGTAGCAGTAATTCTGAGTGTTTATTGTAATTTTGAAGAAAAAAGCTTTACATCTTCATTAGGAACCAATTGGCTTAGAGCGGTGCCACAGACATGGTAGGAAAAGCAGGACGCAATCTTGAAAGACATTGACATCTGTCAGGATACAGATATCAGACAACGGCTGTCAAAACTTCCTTTACAGTCAGTTTAACAGCTGTATAGGTGATGGGCGATGAGAAAGACACATTTTGGCTATCAGTCTCTATAAACAGATATCTGCACATGAATGTAGATCATCTAAAGCTTAGTCAGGTTCTGAGATTGCAGCCCAAGTATTCCACGTCTTTTCATTAGATTTGTTGACAATAAGCAAAATGTAATGTAAGATCAGCCTTAACCTTTTATGATCGTGCATCACAGGTCATGGCTGTTAGTGTAGAAATGTTCTGTTACCAATTAAACCAGCCAGTATTTTTTCTTCTAAAATTGTTTCATTTCAAATATTTTTAGAGGAGTTAGGAGGGTTCATTACACAAGAAAAATTCAAAAATGTATTTATACCGTTCCCCAACATAATCAGTCTGACATCACAGTGTAACTGATTGATTGAAGCCCTGGTCACTGTGATATTCAAATAATAAGTGCTAAGCAGCAGTTACATATTACACACATGTTGATAGCATGAGTTAAAAATAAAACCAGACACTCACTGTCCATTATATTTACCTACTGGGAAAATCTGCATTAGTTTTCATTTTCACTTTCCTAAAATGAGCAGGCCTCTCTCTTTTTCTTGCTGTAGCTGCTGTTTGGCTCTGTAGAAAACTGCAGTATGTTGGGCTGTTTTGGCAGCTGAGGGAGATAAAGGGCACAGCCCTAGTTTATTAGGAGCTCTGGTTGTCAGAGCCTCTAAAAGGAATGAGTCAGTATTTACTCCTGCCTGCTCGATGGCAACAGTATACATCTGAGAAAAATTGAAGCCACTGAGGGAAGAAAGGTAATTTTCTACATTTTCTGCCTGGTGCTGTGGCAGACGAATAGCAGTAAAGTTGCTGGAACTCACTATAGAACTGCATTAAGCTGAGGAGAGATCTGGGTGTTCTCTGTTCATCAAGTTTATCTTACTTCTTCCACCTCCCGACTAATCTAGAATTGGGCAAAGATGTGGCTCATCAGTGGACCTGTGGCAGGCTGAATGAAACCTGGGTGCTCCAACAAGCACCTTAACATGGGTGCTTATGGAGAATGACTCATTTCCAGCCTCAAGTGGCCATTTGAGAAACTACAGTTTTCAAGAAATGTCCATTATAGGCATTCAAGGATGTTATTTTTGTCAATCACACTCATGTGAAGTATCTTTCTGTTTTTTTATGTAGCAGCATGGCTCAGCCATGTGAGAAGCGGCACCGTCTAATTGACTACATGGACACTGAACTCAACAATAGAGTCCGCCCTCCTCACTCCAGTGGTCTGGACTCCTCCTGTTCTCTTTTCAAGTGCTATGTGTCCAAGGAGGGTCAGTTGAGTCCCAGAGCCCTTTGGACCACAGGCAGAGGAGCATCTGGAGGCTGCCACAGGAGGCCCAGCAGCAGTCTGGAGGGGGAGGATGGCATTCTCCTGCAGGAGCTAGCAGTGGCAGCTAATAGGACTGAGAAAGAAGGCATCCTGTTGGCTCACTTTAGCATCCCTAACTGTGTGAACTCTGACCAGAGCTCAAGTGTAGTTGACAATGAACAGCTGCTGGGAGATCCAGAGCTGCCAGTCACTCCGGAGGGTTGGGATCAGAGTGCTGTGAACCACAGCGACCACAATGATTTCCACGCCCCCAGGAAGAGTGCTGGACTTTGAAGCCAATTTGACATGGTAGAGGGGTAAACCGGAAGTTACCAACTCAGCTGGCAGTCTTTTTCCATGATATGGAAGCTTGTTGAACTTCATGTGCCACTGAATGGTCTTCATAAGAATGAAATGATTCCCATCTCCAACACTGTATCCACTTCTTTCTATCATTGATGATTTTATATAAAACTGGACAGCTGAGAGCATTCTTATGATAACTCTGCTGACATCTGAAGACACCACAGCTTTGATTATGACAAAACATTGATGGAGGATGTGTTTACACTTCCTGACATTCAAATAGCCACCAAGTGATCACAAAATACACAGACTTGCCAATGTAAGTCTACGCTCTCCAGAAAAACTTTAAAATTCTATGGCCATAAATATATATATGGTTAGGGACCACTGAGAAAACCATGAAAGACAAAATATAAGAATGAAGTGTGTTAAGTTGTCCACACCTGTTAAGCCTCATAGGTCATCTGTAAAACATGGCAGTATTTTTCCTGTCTGTCTGTCTGTCTGTCTGTCTGTAATGTGACAGTTGGGTTGACAGGTGGAACATTTTCTCCTTTGTACTGATTATATAACCCATCCTGCCTCTTTTGGTGCTTCAGCTAAAGAAGTAGATAAAGACAGATTGTAGCAAGGTTAAGGCACACTTCACACAGTATATGTACTGTATACACAGATGACAACAGCAGGTTGCTATTCTGTATCACCATCATGTCCTGGAGATGGAAACAGATGTTTTCCTTAGTTCTCTTCATCCTTTGACTCTGCCTAAAGGACAAAAAAAATAAGTGGAGTGTATCATTTATTTTCTTCACAATGAGTCTCTGTCTGCTGCTAAAATGTTTTAGTTCTGACCCTCTGCAGCAGAAAAATCACTTTATGCTGCTTTTTTTTCCTTTTAAATGACCAGTCTGTATGATTTAGTGGCATCTAGCAGTGTAGATGCTGGTGGCAAACCCTTCACCTCACCCTCTCCTTCCTAGCATGTGGTCCCTATCTAGAGTCAGTGTTGAGTTTGCTCAAAAATCAGACACACTGGACCTTTAAAGCCTCCCCGAACATGTGAGGGTCTGTATTTAGCAAACACTTAAGAATGATCACAGAAACTGTGAAGTACAAAAGTTTGTCATTAATGGAAGAATAAAACACTTTTATCAGCAACCTCCCTCTCACAGTGAAGTGTAGAGGAATGTCTGAATGAAAGGTAAATGGCAACACTTAGAGAGCGCTTTTATCCAAAGTGCTTTACAAGGTTTCCGCTGCTCCTAGTCTCTCTCACACACACACACACACACACACACACACACACACACACACACACACAGACAAAACATTACCATAAATCCCACATGATAAATAAATCAGCCGATTTGTGAAAAAATAATAATTATATGAATAATTTATACTTTAATTTTGCTGATAAGCTACCTGTGACACGCTCACTGCCACTAGGGTTCTCTCAGCACAAAGAGACCAAGTCCAAAGCCCGTTTCTTAAGGGATTTATTATTGAAGTAGGCTCACGCCACAATCACAAGCTCTGCAGCCGTTCACAGGCCTCTTGCTGCCGTCTGCCGTGTGTATCCAGCCATCTGCCCGTACTGCTCTTCTCCCCCTGGGTCCAGCATGCTACTCTGTTGTAAAAAAGGGAGAGTGATTAGGCAGTTGGCTACAGGTGTGCCAATCACTCTCACCTGGCGCTGCTCTCCTGAGCCCTCTCCACACCTCTCTCCTGCAGCCAATGCACCACGCCCCCCTCCACACTACCCATGAATCGTAGCATACAGTATGTTGATTTCTAGGGTGGTATGGCGTTCCACCAGCACACCCTCATGCTATACAATTGTCCCTCACTATAACGCGGTTCACCTTTCGCGGCTTCGCTGTGTTGCAAATTTTTTTTAGTGTAATTTTGCATGCTTTGTGTTCTGCGTCCTGGTTAGCTAACGGAGTACTGTACAAAATGCATTGTATGTTCTGCACTCGGAAAAAAACACCTGCACCAAGGCCTTCAGAGGAAAAAGCCGCTACAGCGGAGTGGCACCAGGACAAAGAGGAACTGTGAAATACGGTTTCATTTACTAATACAGTATTGTACTTATTTTTGTTAAATCTGCCAAAGTTTGAACTTCGAGAGTGTTTAAATAAGAGAGAAATGTGAGAAAATGTTAATGCCTGTCTGAGAAAAGTGTATAAAGGTGTGTGGTTATGGGTTTTATGGCCTTAAAACATGTATAATAATTGTAAAAAATAAAGCTGATTACTTTGCGGATTTCATCTATTGCGGGTTATTTTTGGAACGTATGCCCCGCGATAAACGAGGGACCACTGTACATGTGGTTTGAAAATGGGCTGCTTTCAGTCTGTCGCGTGTTAATGCCTAAGAGCGAGTTTCACAGTTGCACTGTTGTAAATGTAGATTTGTCTTCGGTGATCATATTTGCATTATTACAAACTTTTACATGTATGAGTTCATGTCTGTTCTGTTCTGTGCTGTGTGTGCAGTGAAGTCATTTCATATCCTTACTGATGAACCCAAAGCTAATATATGAGTTAGCCTTAACTAACATGGCTATTGTTAGCCTAACCACCATAGCACCATAGTCTGATTAAGTCATACCAGAAATTCAGAGCCAGTTTTTTTTTCATATACATATGTTACAGAATATTATCCAAGCACAAGTATTCAATATGATTTAGAATTCACCATAATTATTTTTGATGAGAAACCTGCACACATAAACACAATCTATGTATTTATTACACCAGGCCTGATACAGTTTTATTGTATATAGGTGCGAATCTACAGTTGCAGTGTGGAGAGGGGTGTGGTGCATCAGCTGCAGGAGAGAGGTGTGGGGAGGGCTCAGGAGAGCAGCGCCAGGTGAGAGTGATTGGCACACCGGTACCCAACTGTCTAATCACTCTCGCCCTCTTTTCCAACACTGTAGCGTGCTGGACCAGAGGAGGAAGCGGGACGGACAAAGACACATGGCAGACGGCAGCGAGACGCCTGCGAACGGCTGCAGTGTGAGACTGATTTGTGTCTAAATAAACGAATCCCTTCCAAACGGGCTTTGGTCTCTGACTGTCTGTGCTAAGAACCCACGGAGGCAGCAAGTCGGTCACATTTTGGCGCCCAACCAAAGTAGCACAGAGGCGATGTCAGAACCACAGCAGGTTCAGCCAGTAACGGCGCTGGCCCAAATGGTGGCGGAGGCGCAGCAGCAGCAGACTGAGAGGCAGACGTAGCTGCTGGAGGCGATGTTGGTCCGGGCGGGGGCAATGTCACCGGGTCCCTCGTTCTCCGGCATGACCCTGCACAGGATGACCAGGAATGATGATGCGCAGTCGTACCTGGAAATGTTCGAGGCGACAGCGTAGGCGTGCGGCTGGCCGGAGGCAGAGTGGGCCGTGCGGCTGCTTCCACTTTTATCCGGGGACTCGCAGACAGCGGCGCTCGGCCTGCCTGCCTCCTCTCGGGGTGGTACCAGTCCATGAAGAGGGCTGTCCTTGACCGTCTGGGATATTCGGCCAAGGACCACCGCTGGAAGTTTCGGGGGACCAAGTTGGGGCCCACCGACTGCCCGTTCACCTATGCCCAGCAGCTGAGGGACGCAGCGTATAGATGGCTGAGACCACGGGCGAGAAACAGCTGATGGAGAAAGTCGTGCTGGAACAGTTTGGCCGTCCACTCCCGGGGCCAGGCATCAGAGGCGCGGCTAGCGTCCACCGGCCGTCCCAGCCCGGCACCTCGCAGGAGACCCGCGCCAGTACCCGGCCCCCCGCAGTACACACCTGCTCGCCCCTCCCCTGCTCCTCGCCCTAATATCCCCTCTTTTTCTCTTCCGCCACAGGGTCCAGCCGCTACGGGCGCTGCTCTTAGCCCACAGAGGGTCCCTCAGGCGGTAGGGCAGGAGTGCTGGAGGTGCGGGCAGCCCGGACACTTCCGCCGCGAGTGTCCACTGATGAAGGTCGGGCAGGTGATCCGGGTTGTCGGCCCTCCGGGCACCCTCCCCCGGTCTGGGAGAGACGTACAGCGTTCTGGTAAGGATTCAGGGGGGTACACATCAGGCAACGGTGGACTCGGGCTGCAAGCAGTATATAGTTCACCAGAACCTGATTCGACCCGGGGCATTGTTAGAGGCAGGATGGGTGGATATCAGGTGTGTGCATGGGGATATTCACAGATATCCTGTGGTGCCAGTGGAAATTCGTTACAAGGATAAAAAGCATAGTGTGAAGGCTGCGGTTAGTTCCTGCCTGGCGCATCCTCTGATCTTGGGCACAGATTGGCCTGGGTTTGATAGGTTAGTGGGGCAGTGTGTGGGGGTGCGCTCACGACCGACAAGGACATAGGATATGTGCGCTGTGCTCAGCGGTGACGCGAGGTTGTCCGACACTGCGGACGGAGAGGGGGAGCCAGCGGTGCCTTCTCAGGTTCCTGTGTTTGACTCCATGGAAGATTTTCCACTTGAGCAGTCTCGTGATGATACTCTACGCATTGCCTTTGACCAAATGATACAAATTGATGGTCACATGGTGCGCCCTGACGCAGTGCTAACGTATCCACATTTTTCATTGCGCAGGGACAGATTGTATAGAGTGAGTCGTGACACTCAAGCAGATGACATAATAACCCAATTGTTGGTCCCGAAAAGCCGTCGGGAAATAGTTTTCCAGGCGGCTCATTATAACCCGATGGCTGGACACATGGGATATGATAAAACACTAAACCGGATAATGGCTCGATTCTATTGGCCAGGCATTCGGGCAGACGTGCGCCGCTGGTGTGCGTCTTGTCCCGAATGCCAGTTAGTTAACCAACCGGCCATCCTGAGAGTGCCGTTGCGCCCATTACCGCTGATCGAGGTCCCATTTGAACGCAGGATGGACCTCATTGGGCCATTTCACCGGAGCACACTTGGATATCGCTTTGTGTTAGTCCTTGTGGATTACGCAACGCAATATCCAGAGGTAGTGCCGCTGCGCACCATCTCTGCAAAGAGTGTGGCGCAGGCACTGTTTCAAGTTGTCTCCCGAGTTGGGATCCCGAAAGAGATCCTGACTGACCAAGGCACCCAATTTATGTCACGAACACTGAGAGAACTGTACGGATTATTGGGCATCAAGTCTATTCGAAACCAGTATTTACCATCCTCAAACTGACGGCCTCGTCGAGCGCCTGATTAAGACTTTGAAGTCCATGATCCGTAAGTTTGTGCACGATGATAGTCGTAATTGGGCTAAATGGCTACATCCTCTGTTGTTTGCAGTGCACGAGGTACCCCAGGCCTCCACAGGATTTTCTCCCTTTGCGCTGCTGTTTGGCAGAAAACCATGCTGGGTTTTGGACCTGGGTAAAGAAAGCTGGGAGGAAGGTCTGAGCCCAAGTAAGAACGAAGTTCAGTACGTCCTGGACCTGAGAGCAAAACTCCACACACTAGGACAGTTATCACACGAGAATTTGCTCCGGGCCCAGGAACGTCAGCAGCGGCTGTACAACAGAGGATCAAGGTTAAGACAATTTTCACTGGGAGATAAAGTGCTTGTATTGCTCCCATCTTCCAACTCCAAATTACTCGCCAAGTGGCAAGGACCCTTTGTGGTCACACGGCGAGTGGGTGACGTTGACTATGAGCTTGTGCGATCTGACAGGGGAGGGGCGACACAGATTTAAAGCTTGGAGAAAGGCTGAGTCTGTCTCCCTGGTGACGGCAATTGCAGAGAGGGATGAGTTGGGGCCGGAGGTACCAAAATCAACCGATCCTGCCTTGCTCGTTTGTGAAAACCATCTCTCACCGTCCCAGAGAGCAGACATTGCCAGGTTGCAGCAGCGTTACGCTGATGTGTTCTCCCCCCTGCCAGGGCGCACAAGCCTTATTCAACACCATGTTGAGACTCACCCGGGCGTGACAGTGCGTACACGGCCCTATCGGCTACCTGAACACAAGAGAAAAGTGATTCAGGCTGAGTTGAAATCCATGTTGAAGATGGGTGTAATAGAAGAGTCCCACAGTGCCTGGTGTAGCCCCATCGTTCTTGTAGTCAAGAAAGATGAGTCTATCCGGTTCTGTGTGGACTATCGCAAGGTGAATGATGTTTCACAGTTTGATGCCTATCTAATGCCCCGGGTCGACGAACTCCTGGATCGCCTGGGCACTGCTCGCTTTTTTACGACGCTGGATTTGACCAAGGGCTACTGGCAGATTCCCTTGTGTCCAGGGACGGCCTTCTCCACTCCGTACGGTTTGTACCAATTTGTCACACTTCCGTTCGGGTTGTTCGGGGCCCCAGCCACTATTCAACGCCTCATGGACCGGGTGCTGCGTCCGCATGCTGCATATGCTGCCGCCTACCTGGATGACGTCATCATCCACAGCAACACCTGGGCGGAGCATGTGCAGCAGGTGGCCGCGGTGCTCGAGTCACTGAGGCAGGCGGGGCTCATGGCCAACCCGAAGAAGTGTGCAGTTGGACGAAGGGAGGTACGGTATCTGGGGTACCACTTGGGCGGCGGGCAGGTGCGTCCACAGGTAGATAAGACAACAGCGATTGCAGCCTGCCCAAGGCCCAAGACAAAAAAAAGAGGTGTGGCGGTTTTTGGGGCTGGCCGGCTATTACCGGCGATTTATCCCCAACTTCGCGAAGCTGACCAGCCCCTTAAACGACCTCACCCGAAAGGGTGCCTCAGATCCGGTCCAGTGGACGGAGCAGTGCCAGGTGTCGCTTGAGAGGGTAAAGCAGGCCCTCTGTGAGCCTCTTCTCCACACACCTAACTTCTCTCTCCCTTTTGTCCTGCAGACTGATGCGTCGGGCATAGGGCTGGGGGCCGTTCTGTCCCAGCAGGTGCAGGGCATTGACCGCCCAGTGCTTTACATCAGCCGCAAGCTGTCCGAGAGGGAGGCCAGGTACAGCACGGTGGAGAGGGAGTGCCTGGCCATCTGGTGGGTGGTCGGTGCTCTGCGGTACTACCTGCGGGGGTGCCCATTCACCCTCTGCTTGGACTACGCTCCCCTCCAGTGGCTCCACCGCATGAAGGATGCTAACGATCACACGGTGGTATCTGGCGTTACAACCGTTTAAGTACACTGTGATCCATAGGCCAGGGGCACAGATAGCTGTGGCTGACTTCCTTTCCCGCTCCCTTGGGGAGGAGGGGCGGGGGGAGTGGGTTAGGCCAGACGGCTCCCCGGGTGGTGGAGGCATGTGGAGAGGGGCGTGGTGCATCAGCTGCAGGAGAGAGGTGTGGGGAGGGCTCAGGAGAGCAGCGCCAGGTGAGAGTGATTGGCACACCGGTACCCAACAGTCTAATCACTCTCGCCCTCTTTTCCAACACAGTAGTGTGCTGGACCTGAGGAGGAAGCGGGACGGACAAAGACACATGGCAGACGGCAGCGAGACGCCTGCGAACGGCTGATTTGTGTTTAAATAAACAAATCCCTTGCAAACGGGCTTTGGTCTCTGACTGTCTGTGCTAAGAACCCACGGAGGCAGCAAGTCGGCCACATGCAGGTTTCCACTATGTCATATGAATGTAATCAATCATGTCATTATCAACACTGATATATGCCCGGTTTTACTGTAAATTTCAACATCGACTCGAGTCTGCAGATATAGATTAAATAAACATGGGCAGTGTTTTTGTTTGGCCTGCTTGTATTTGAAATACTGTATTTTAATGACTTTGTAGTATTTATGTAATTGGAATTTCACATCGCTGAAAAAATCAAATGTAAGTATAGGTCTACCTTGTTTTTGTTTTTTTCAAATATATAAAATTATTAAACATTAGAGGGCTTTTAATTTGAAACAGATACAGAGCTTTTTTGTTTGTTTTCTTACACTTCTGCTGAGATACAGCAGCTAAAAACTGATTAATTATTCAATTTTTAATTTATAAGGATACATTTATGAAAGAGCCCAACCGTGTTCACTGCTGCTCCAACAAAATTAGTCTGAAAGTGATGAAATCCAAATGTATTAAAGACAGTATTATTATAAAACAGTCTTGCCTCTCAATGAAATGTCCTACAAAACTAACTGGATCATGTGATTATTTATTTATTGGTTATGTCATGTTTCATTCTGCCTTTGTCTCAGTGTAAATATCTTCTTGTGTATGCTTCACATACACATATGCGTCCAAATTATGGAGAAACTTAGAACTTTAATGCTTCACACTTTGTACATTTAAAGTTTCAACAATAAAACAGTGTACAGTAGATTTTTATACCGTGACAGAAAGATAGCAGAACAGATAACACAAAACTCCCCCTACCTAGACCTGAAGCACTACTAATGTTCAGCATTTGTGACCATTTGGGCCTCAGAGACTTGGGACTCAACATGGACGCAACATGGGGATTCCACACACACACTTCTTGTACCAATAAAACTGTTTTCAACACAATACATAATTTACTTTTGTTTTATTGTTTCTGGAAGACCATTCCAGCATTACTTTCATGAAAAAATACAAATACAACTGAGATTTTATGAAACTATATGTCAGAAAAACAAAGTACACTGTGAACAGCTAGTGGATAAGTATAATTACGGTGTCAGCCTATCACTGCCTTACCCTACCAATTTTCTGTCTCCTGGAAGTCCAGGACTACATGTCTATGTTCAACAAGTGCAGGTGCATTCTCATGATTCTGGCAGGGAATCCCTAGCCACAGAAACCTTCTAAAGAAGCTGTACTCCATAGTAAAGCAACCCCCCCCCCAAAAAAACGACAACACAATATGGACATGGGCTGCGGGCAAAGGGGTTTCCGGGCAACCAAAGGTACTGTACATACCCAATGACTGCTGGATCGACAGAGGTGCTGGGGGGAAATGAGCTGCCGGAGGACCAAAGGTACTGTACATACCCAATGACTGCTGGACAACTACAGGTACTGTACATGCCCAATGACAGCATGACAGCAAACCTGACTAATATATCAGGTATAGAAATATTACTTCGCCATCTCCACATTGTCACATCCTGAAATATAGAACATGTAAACAAATATGAATGTCCACTGGAAGTCAACTTTAATGAAGTAATACATCTGAATTTACTATTTCACCTTTCTTTAATAACTATTCTGTTTGTTATGGAGCTGTTAGACCGCCTCGTTAATACAGGTCTGTACCTTGTTAATACAGATGTGCACCTCGTTAATACAGGTGTGTACCTTGTTAATACAGGTGTGTACTTTGTGTTCAGTAAGCTCAGAGAAAATATTTTTAAAGACTAAAGGTGGACTAATATGGACTGAAGAGGAATATTTCATTAGATAAAAACATGATGTTCATGTTGGTAATGTTTTCATCAGTCTAGGGTTAGGGTTAGGGTTAGGTAAGGGTGAATGAGAAGATCGGATCATCTTGTCCTTCATCAGGGCATCCGGGCCCCCCCAAAACTGGTCCCAGAGTATTTTCTTCCTCTAGGTTTGAGTAAGGTAATTTGTTTTAAGTTTCGAGCACCCTCCTCTTTCTTTCTTTCCTTCATTTAAGTTTCTTTTACGAGCACCTCCTCTTCTCCTTCCATGTTTAGGTTCAGGTGAGTGTATTTTGTTTTGTTTTATTTTTTTCCTTTTTTGTTTAGGCTTCTTTCTCCCTTTGTTTATTTTTAAATTTTGCCCTCCAATGAGGCTAGGGTTAGGGTTAGGGTTAGGGTTAGGGTTAGGGGAACTATCTCAATGACTCCCCCCTTGCGGTCCGACGACGCACAAGGTTTGGTGAGGGAGCCAAGGGCAAGGCAGGCCGACGCATGTCACTCAGGCAAACCCCCCGTTTGCACCCCGGGTGTCGGAGAGGAGGGCCCCCAGGACTGCCGCAAAGACCAGGCAGGCGCGCCCAGGAGCAGGTAAGATAAGGTCGAGAAAGGGGACAGGGTGTTCAGCAAAGGGAGGTGTGTCTACCACCCCTTCACCATACCGCGCCAACGGCAAACCCCGTGTCCCCCTCCCAACCCATCAACCCACCAAAAAATAGAGGGAAGAGGAAGCGAGAGAGGGCGACCCGGTCAGGACCATCCAACCCCCCTAAGGGAGAGGGAAGGTAAGTCCACGATTTTGAGCAGGATCCCAGTAAAGGGAGGTGTGACTACACAACTCACCCGAACCGTGCCGGCTAGGCAAATCTGGTTGTTCCTTCCCTTCAGGGGAGAGAGAGGAGAGGGACGATGAGAACCAGACGTGAGGGCAGGATTTCAGTAAAGGAGGTGTGACTACACCCTCACCTGAACCGTGCCGGCTAGGCAAATCCGGGTTGTCCTCCCTTGAGGGGAGAGGGAAGAAGTGTGAAGGTAAGACCAAGCGGATGAGGTTTGGGAGCAGGATATTCAGTAAAGGGAGGTGTGACTACACCAACACCTAAGCCGCGCCGGTTAGGCAAATCCTGGCTCTCCCACTCCAGACCACCGATCACCTCCCTTGAGGGGAGAGGGAAGGAGAGGGAGAGGGAGGGCCAGTCCAAGAGGATGGAAGATGAGAGCCAGAAGTGAGGACAGGATGTTCAGTACAGGGAGGTGTGTCTACACCATCACCTGAACCGTGCTGCTAGTCAAAATCATCCACCTCTTGGTCCGGTAAGACAAGTGAGTACCGATAGTAACAGTTTCAACCAGGTCTGTCCGC